>NC_056741.1:257673883-257865446 GCF_019279795.1 Protopterus annectens | reverse complement strand
CATTCTATTAAAATAGACAGAACATGATGGTTGTCAGCCACTTTCTTGTTGTGTCTTTCTACTGATAACTGGTATCCACTACTTAACTGAGACCGGATATCCACAGTTCCCAACACTGCTAGACTCATTTCATTGTCTAGATGTTTAGCAGACTGTTCATGCCTTCTGGACTTTTCTTCCAGTCTCTTTAGGTCATCCATACCCTTTGATGTCCAGGCTTCCTCTCCACCAAATAACAAACATGGGAAGCAGTACAAGCTGTTTGTTTCCTCACAACCACAGATCCAGGTGTGTTTGTCATACACTGACCTGTTGAAGCTGCGTGTGTATGTTCTTGACCTACTTGTACCTGCAGACTCTATCTTCAGATCAGGTGTGGGTCTTCCAGTTCTCTTGATTCTTAACTTCTCATTAAGAGTCAACTCTTTAAAATTAATAGATTTCAGATAGGCCACTGTAACACTCTGCTCACTCTGTTCACTCATTCTGGTTGTAGTTGAGTTGTTGCAACTCTGAAATGAAGATATTGCAGAAATTATTTAAGTGCCACTGTTGTATACATGTAATGATTTACAGCTTCAGAAACAGCACTCATTTCATTGACAGTGCCACAGCCATGATCTACCAACTATCTGGCTTGGCCTTGCCAGGATTAAAAACTATTAATGCATTTGTGATGCACACACTGTCACAGCTTACATTGTCTTTGCAGGACTAACAGGGGCAGTCATTCCATTGCCTCCACTATACTTTCTGCTTTTTTCCTTCCAGCATTAAAATATATCTGCTGCACAGAGACTGTAGTCCTACAGCCTGTATGCATATTGCTTACTCCCTCAGAGTTTTGCAAAGCCAGAATTACAACACTAAATGGTTATTTCATTCCAACACTGGCGACATGAGTCCCCCATCCCAACAGCCTACCAAAAGTAGCTGGCTCAAAAACCTCTGAAATCAGAAAGCAAACAGTAATGAACTGCAAATGGCTGCATTAATTTAGTCCATTGCACAGAAATGGTAGTTACAGGCTTGCCCAACAGCAGACTTTACCCAAACAGTCATCTTGCAATGCCATAACTGACAGTAAACAAGGGCAGTCACCTCAATGAATTCACAAACACCCCCCCCTCCCATTACCTAATGAAGTAGCTGCTTTTACTGGTCAGGATTAAAGTACAAATACTAACAACTGCATTGCATACTTTCATTTTGCTGACAGACTCACTATCACAGCTTGTGTGCATCAGCCAAGTACACATTTAATTTTACTTACCAGACTTTCTACAATAAAACATGGTTTAACAAAAATTCCTTGACCCCCCCCACCACCACACACATACAAACCACTCAGATTTCAGAGCTTCAGCTTCTGGTCGATCTTACTTGAGTGAAATAGACATTACTGTTGAAAATGTAGACAGAACTACAGCTATTCACACAAGCATTGCCCCCAGCCCAACTCCCTACCCAGAGAAACTGCTTTCAGCCTACAATGTTTAAGCGAAATAAATCACCATGGTTGCATTTCTTTCACATCACAATAGCCAAAAACTTGCACATAATCTTACTTTATTTGCTGGTGTGTGTGTGTAAACTACAAGCCATTTCATTTCAGAGACCCCCCCCAGGCTATTTCTGACAAAAATGATCTAAAATGCCCCAACCTCCCGAAAGAAAGACTACTAAAAATGGCCAAAAATATCATACTGTATTATGTTATGTAACCACCATAGTCATGTACAAGCTTCACATGCAGTCGTTTCCTTATTTGTATGCACAATATCTTTTAATTTTATTTTCCAGAAAAGGAGGATGCATACAGAGTACCAGTCCCAGACCAATACACATTTCCATTTCACATGTACTGATTCTGAAGTATTCAAGTACCACATATACAGATTTAAAACACAAGGCATGTGTAGTACACTGCCTGCTTATTTAGATTATTCTAATGCAAGCATTCTACCCTAATTGAAAATGTTGTTATGTTTTTCATTTTCTTATAATTATAGCTACTCTCAGACAATATAGAAGTGCAGTAGTAGTAGTGCTAATGACCCACCCCCTAAAAAATAATTATTTACACTCAGACGTCTTGTTCTGGGAAAATGTTAAGAGTACAACAAAGAAAACTATAACACTGCAGTGCAAGTTTAAGAGGGAAGCACATCAGCTAACTTAGATAAATGTGTCACTGGACTGCTTGCTGTTGCCAAGTTAACCACTGAATATGATCACAAGTACACTAAAACAAACACATGAAACATTAATCCTCAGGGCAGGGTAAACACCTGGACTGCCATAAACCCATAAAAGTCAGCATTTTCTGCATGTTGTAACTACCAATCTATTCAGTCTGTAGACACTCGGTCTCCAACTTCATTTAAGAGTGTGAAATTTTTAAACTTAAAGCCATTTACTTTGTGCTGCTATTTTTGGGGAGGGAATAGAATTCCTAGCCTTCTGATCTTCCAGAATCTAATAAGGGTTATTCTGCTCTTAAGTTAAGAGTCTCTCCACACTATATAATTAATCTGCATCCTTTCTGTAAAGTTGGTGCAATCTGAAGTGGGTCTTGGGGGAGGGCCAAATGAATGTTTAACTACCTCAGACAGTATTGTTTTGCCAGGTGTAGCCTGAAGCCAGTATGATTCACTGGAGTGTATTAATCCATTGTATTAGTCAATCATTAAAATTTGTTCATTTCCAAGACATTAGCTTAAAATACTTTCAAAATAAAAATACACACATATATATATATATATATATATATATATATATATATATATATATATACACATATACATATACATACATATGTACATACACACACGTTACCTGGCATTTTGCTACTTTAGGTGCAGAAACCAAGACTGCGAAGTGTGTAAACATTTATTCTTACAGGAAAAAGTACATTTGCTAGCATTCTTTCACTATGCTCAATATCACAAAAGCTGGTATTTTAAATACACTGCTTCCCTGTTTGCCAACAAGCTATCACTATGAGAGTCCAATCAAAACAAAAATGAGGTGGTAAAGAAAACAGTATTTCAATGCCTTGGCTACATGACAGCTTGCTTAATATCTAGATGGGAAGCAAAGGCTGTGATGAATCAAAAAAATAAATTACTTTTAAATACATTACTGGAGTGGAATGCCAGTCAAAATAAAGTATAAAAAAGACAAGCAGCCAACAAAATGCATTTTCTGAATACACAAAAACAGTATAAAAATTACAGAAAACCAGAACATTCTGCAAAAGGACAGATTAAAAGCCATGACTGTACTTGTATCTACCTTGGATACTCTAAGTGCTCCTTGCCTGGACACATCTACCTTGGAGAGATACTCTAAACCTGGACACATCTAAAGTCACTACATGGGGGAGTGGGGGTACAAGTATGTCACAATTTGAAATGTCTCTGGCTGATGGCTCCGAGCCCATGACACATTTTATATACTCAACCTCAGAGCAAGAAATCTGGATAAGGCCATAAATAAAAATATGACAAAGGTCAAAATACAGACAACTTTTAAATGCTGCTCTTACAAACTTAGAAAGTTCAGTAGGTCTTGCATCAGTATGACTTTTCTGTAGGGTATGAAATCTGAAACTCAAAAACACCTGTCAGTGAACTTAACTTAGCATACTAACCTCCTATGATATAATAAGCATAAAACAAAATGCAGCAAATATATGGAGAACAAAATGAACATGACAGGAGAAAGAGTAGCTAATGGGCTTTTCATTTAATGCACAGTAGTCCAGAGACAACACTACTAACTTCTCAATGCCAAAGACCAAATGCAGAAAGACCATCATTAAAAATCTAAGTTTTAACCTGGCTGTAGCACAAAATACTGAATGTCACTCTGTAAACATGCTAAAACACTTGATGTCATCAACATCAGTCCAATTTACCTCAGCAAAAATGCTTTTTTTTCCTTCTCCACCCAGAGCCTCATTTATCTAAAATAGATATATTTTTGTGTTGCATTTCTTGACTGATAGTGCTATGAAATATACTTCCCAGGGTTCCTATTCTTTTTAACAATAATAAAATAATGATGGCCCCTTAATGGCTAATTTTACTACTGCCTTCTGTGCAGTGAGGCACTTGGCATATATGTTGTACATTTGTAATGCCAAATTGAGTAGAGGCTGCATATCAGACATTTTAATGTTCTATGAAATGCCAATTATGAAAATCATTTTTGTTATATTGCTATAACTTTGGTTTCATTCTCCCAGAGAGGGTCAGAGCACTGACCTCAATCTAGAGCTAATTATGTAAATGTACTTGTAGAAAATTATAAGATTAGTTATATCCTTCCTATTTGTTCTTCTCTCCTTTCAGAGAATACATAGCACTGCAAAGATAGGCTGGCTTTATATAAGTGTTGATAATGATATCAGTACATTTTCATTACTTATGATGCAATAAAAAGTATAAATTATAGGACTTGAACTGTGATATTAGCAGAACGAAAGACTGATGCATTATTAATAATAGAAATGATGACTGTAAGGGCAATAAGGACCATACGTTGTGATGGGTCCTGTGGGTAAATACACTTAGTCTGACTGTAACTTTACTTTACATTAAGCCAGCCTAACTACTACTAACAAGCAAAGCAATACTTATAAATTTAAGTAGAAAACTAAAACTAACCCCTTACAATCTAGCTCTAGTAATAATCACTCAAACTTTAAAAGTAGCATTAAAAAAAAAAAACTCTATTCACTGACCTATAAAAAGATAATTCATAATAGGTGCCACCTACAAGACACATCAGTGAATGAAAAAAAAATGCAAACTAACTATCCTACCACCTATTAATGCAATCAGTACCCCTTTGTTTGAGGCTGTTCTTCAGTGATCTCCGCTAGGAATATAGAACAGTTACTGCATTTTCTACGTATACTAATATATCAGAGAGTTGGGCAGTAACAGTCCATACCAGTGTTTCTCAAACTTTTCTGATCGTGGCCCACTTGAATAAAGCATATAACTCAGTGGCCAACAAACCTCTTCCATAAACCACATGACATCACATATCCAGGTATACACAAGCACCAAAATGAAACATTTCCCAAACACTGACACAGTAATGAATAATTTTCCCCAGTAACCCGTTCATTAGTTTGTATTGTGTATTGTATTGTGTATGCACAAGCACTGAAATGACACAAATTATTTTGCCCAGTGGTCGCTTCAGCTGTCTGACCATGTATGCACAAGCACTTCCCTGATACATGAATGAATTTCCCCAAGCAAAATCTTCATTACTATGTCCAGGTATACACAAGCACCAAAATTAAACACTTCACAAATACTAACACAGTAATGAATAATTTTCCCAAGTAACCCTTCATTAGTTTGTACTCTGTATGCACAAGCACTAAAATGACACAATAAATTATTTTGCACAGTTTTCACTTCAGCAGTCTGACCATGTAAGCACAAGCACTTCCCTGATACACAAATTCCCTATGCAAAATCTTCATTACTATGTCCAGGTATACACAAGCAATGAAATGAAACATTTCCCTAAACAAAAAAAAAAAGAAAATCTTCATTACTATGTCCAGGTATACACAATCACTGAAATGAAACATTTCCCTAAAAGAAAAAAGACCCCTTCAGTAAAATGTCCAATTACAATATGCAAAAGCACTAAAATTAAACATTTGCCCATGTGACCCCTTCAATAACATACAAGCACCAAAATGAAACATTCACCCAAGTGACCTCTTCAGAAAAATGCTGAGGTATCCCCAAGCACCAAAATGAAAAGTTTGCCCCTTTCCTTCAATAACATAAAGTACAATACAACACCAAAATCATAAACATTCACCCAAGCGACCACGTCAACATAACTATAAGCATCAAAATGAAACACTTATTACCCAAGCAAGTAAATGTAATAACAAGAACAGGTGTAACACAAGATTAGTCAATAAACTAAATGCATTTGCACTTTGTACTGGTAACTGCAATACATAACACTTCAGCTTAAATAAGTCTAACTTAACTAAATACAGCAGGAAAAAAGGTCTGGGCAGTTTTTCACTCCTACTAGCCATCCCAAAAATGCTATCTTGTGAGAAGGAATGAGGGATAATGCACATTTTGGAATATTAATGGGGGGTCATTGCATAATTTTTTATAACAACCATTCAGATTTCTCTACCTACTGTGTGGTCTTTGGATTGCTGTAAAAAAGATGCTTGTCTCTAGATAATTTAATTGGTTTACAAATTAATCAAAAGCATACATGTGCTGTGAAAGGGCAATGGCAAAGGTTGGCAATATTCTGAAGTGCAGTGTGTAAGATATTCACTTCAGTTCAAAAATGGTGAAGTAATTGTAGCATTCTAAGGGGCACTGGGAAGGCCACATCTGAAGCAGTGTAAGCAGTTCTGAATGGCATCCACAGAAATGGAAATCATTAAATTAACGGTCAAAAACGGTCTTTGACTTCCACATCAGACATAAAAATCACTAGGACACTCCTGTTTAGTGGATGCATCTAACTACTAACTAGTCACCTCCAGAGCTGATCTTCTGTCAACACTCAAACTCATTCAGACTCCTTACTCACCTGTTGTCGTCGATTCCACTGATGAAAGAAGCAGCAAATGATAAATCCACCACAGTCCTCCTGTCCGGATTGCCTCCCCTCGCTACTTTAAAAATAATTTATTTACTGGACTTCAGAGAAAAAAAAAATGTTTTATTTAACTAAACTCAGATAAAACTGGTATAAGGTAGGTGTGTAGGTGTAGATCCAACGCCGAAAACCGACTGACTGATTCGCGCTCTTTTCCCAGCACATACAGCCCGGGAAAAGAGCGAAAACCAATCAGCAGCATTTGCCCAGCAAGCACGTCATGACGTGCCTGCGGGCGTCGCAGTCTGAGCCCCTTCCATGTCTATGCGGTTTGTGTCTCAACCGCATAGACTTCTGGGAGGTTCTGGGCATCACAATGATGCCTTCTTGGCTCCTCCAGGCTGCAATGAAAACATTGCAGCAATAATTAGAAAAAAAAAAAAACGCGGTTGCGATTGATGCGCGCAATGCACATGCGCGTAATTTCGAGTTGCGGACTCGAAATTTAAATGTATGAAAAATAGATTTTTTTTTTTTTTACATTTAAAAGAAACAAAATAAACTACTCAGCTGTCTAGCTGAGGGGGCTGCAGTCCGGCAGCCTGATGCCACGAGCCGCCCCTGTGTATAGTGAATAACCACTTCACACAAACACTCTGCTGTCTCCAATTTTAATACTTTGCCTTTCTGCCAGTTTTATCAGGATCAACTCTTTTTGCTGGTGTCATTGCATCTTTACTAATACTGATCTTGGCAGCATCCTCATGGCCAGGTTTGAAGCATACACTCAATGTGTCCTTTCAGTTAACAAATCCTGCTGTGGAATACCAGTCCAGTTATTTATTTGTGCTTTCATAAAATTGATACAGTCTGTTCCTTCCAGTTTCTCTGGTATAGCAGAAATACTCAGGTTTTCTCTGCATGCTCTGCCTTCTAATTCTACTATTTTTTTGAAACGGGTCATCTTAAGAAGTCTCACACTCATCCATATTTTTCTTCATTCCAACTTCTGATTTTTCCAGTTTTATCAGTTAATTTGAATAGCTAGTTAAAGCTTCTTCCATTTTCTCCAGTTTTTTATTTAAGTTTATATACTCCTTCAGTATTTCATTTATTTTAATCACCTTTGAGTATATTTAAGTTTTTCATCTAAATTATTGGAAGTCGTCTCTTGTACCAAAGACGAAGCTTGAACTGTTTTTTTGCTGAACAGCTGTAGAATTCTTCCCAACCAATGTTTTATCTTCATCTGTTCTGGTTGATTTTCTTTCAGGTTTTCTAAATTTCTTTTTATTGGCATGCAGGCAGTGTGCTTACTAGCCGGTAATGAAATTTTACCCAAGCTGACAATATCATCAGCTATTATTTCTCAGTTTCATTTTTCACACTGGTAGAGCTGAAATTAAGCTGTTAATCAGTATACTGCCATCTTTGAATTTTCCATTTGCATCACTTTTTATTAATAGCATGTGTTCACCTAGTTGGTAATCATCCTCAATACCGACCCAAATCAAACTAAGACAATGCATTCAAACTGAAAGACCTTGCATGCAGCCTTAATAGTTCATCTACTAGTCCTTGTGAAGGTCATTATGGTAGCAAAGTAGGCATGGTAGAGCCGACTTCTCTATCCTCAGCAAGAGTCTCCACTTAATTGTGTGGGATTTCAGGCATCCCCAGGTGAACTGAGAGATATAATCTCTCCACTGTATCCTAAGTCTGCCCCAGGGCTTTCTCCCAGTGGATTGTGCCTGATATAGCTTCTGTGTGTGGCACCCAGGTAGAATCTTTATAATGTGCCCAAAACATTTCAACTGACCCCTCCCAAAATGGAGAAGCATTGGTGAATGCTGAGATTCCTATGGATTGTCCAGTTTTTCACTGTACTACCGTACCACAAGTGAAACTCAGTTATTCTCTGATGGAACCTCATTTATGCTGCTTATATCTGTCTCATCATCTCAATCACTATGCTATACTCAAGACTGAATAAGATTGGAGACATAGACTGACTTGTAAATTGCAAGCTCTGTCCTGTGACTAAGATCTTGCTTCACCAACTCATTCTAGTACAGTACCTACAGTACTGGCAATGCTGCACTCATTTGTTGGTCAATCACCCAGTTGTCTTGACATTCACTCATGAGCAAGACCTCATCTGACATTCAGTCATGACAAAAAACTCAAGATCCCTAAACACCTCCACCGAAGTTATTTGCTTTCCCCTCACCCGCAGAGAGGAGCCTACTCTTTTTCAGGAGAGAACTGCGGCTTTTAATTTGGAAGTGCTGATTTTCATCCCAGAGGCTTCACACTCAGCAGAGAATCACTTCAGAGCACAATGGAGATGACATTCCCTTGAGACATAGTTCTCATCCTTCCATCTCCAAAATGAGGAACACTAGCCCTCATAATGTGGAACAAATGGCCAAAATGTGGAACACGTACTAATGGCTTACTAACAACTTCAGTTAGGAAGGTCATAGGATGGTTAAGATATGCTAGTTTTACTTATACAGAAGATCGTTTAGTGAATTAGCATGATTTATTTCTATTTACCATGGATTTCACTTAAAAAATTCCTAATACTAAATGTGTTATAGACCGTTTTGGTGCGGAAATTCAAGGAACATGAACTTTTTAAGACCCCAAATGAGGTACGTTCCTCGTAATGAGGTACACTTTAGAGGTAAAAAAAGGAAAATGCCACACTTATCCCCTTAGAATGGATACTTTGCAGACCCTGGCTGCTTCATGATATCATGTCTTAGGAAATTAATCAGGAAAGGGGAGGCAAGAAACACAGCCTTGACAGCCCATCCGTTTTAATTCTAAAACTCTCTTAGAGTTAGGTTATGTTGGATAAACCATTAATTTAAAAATTACAGCTATAAAATTCTGCCTGACAAAACTTGCGAATCCAGGCTAAATGCTGAACTCGATTGGTTGTCACAAATGAAGCACCAGCATTTCTTATTACTACACTTTTCTGAGGTTTACTCAAACCTTAACGTTGTCCTTATCGAGTGCCCAAAAATTGTATCTGAAGGTGTGCCCGAGAAAGACAAACTCTTCCCTGCCAGGAGGAGGCGCTGCCACACTAAGAGTCGTAGCAGTTGGAGGACCATAATCTCCACTGTCCACCACTAAAAGAGTTCGCTGCTATGTTGCTGCTGCTGGGAGATATTGAAAGGGGAAGTTTACCAGCAAGATTGGCGGAGGTGACGCCCCCCTCCCCCTTTTAGTTTGTCATTGCCGTTAGTCCGTCAACTATGTGTTGTATACGGGGTAAGGGTCAGTGGTAGATGCTGTCTATTGCCGGTGCTATAAACAACGCTGTGTTTGAAGCTGGCTGTCGGTTGTTTGGTTTCAGGTTTGGAATAACGGAATCGGAGTTCACAGTGCAGGTAAAAACGAGCGCACTGGAAATAGATAACACGCAAGCTGACGTTTATTGGTATATTTGGATGAGCTTAACATGCTATTTTGGGATGTAGTTACGTAGCCATTCCCTGACAGAAATAGCGGCGCAGAGTGCAGCAAAGGTAAGGGGAAGGAGGGCTTATACTGTGTTGTGTGTGTGTGTGTGTGTAAACGGAGATAACAGGTTTGCCGGCACTACTGAGTTTTATCTGTCATCTTTTACACTTCTGAATGTCCTTTTGTAATTGAAATATAAATTCTTAAATCTATTTAAGCATCAATTTACAGTATAGCTGACAGAAAATGTTAACGCTAAAAGTAATTATATTTAGTTTCCTTATATCATCAGACTTAACATGTAAAACAGCTGTCTGTATATTTTAAAGCCCCTTGCGTGAGCAACCAACACCTCAGTGTCACTAATGTTTGTAGAAAGTGGCAGGGGCGGCTCGTGGCATCGGACTGCAGCCCCCTCAGCTAGACAGCTGAGTAGTTTATTTTGTTTTTTTTAAATGTAAAAAAAAAATCTATTTTTCGTACATTTAAATTTTGAGTCCGCAGCTCGAAATTACGCGCATTGCGCGCATCAATCGCAACCGTGTTTTTTTTTTTTTTTTCTAATTATTGCTGCAATGTTTTCATTGCAGCCCGGAGGAGCCAAGAAGGCATCATTGTGATGCCCAGAACCTCCCAGAAGTCTATGCGGTTGAGACACAAACCGCATAGACATGGAAGGGGCTCGCATGGCGTGCTTGCTGGGCAAATGCTGCCGATTGGTTTTCACCAGGCTGTATGTGCTGGGAAAAGAGCGCAAATCAGTCAGTCGGTTTTTCGGCGTTGGATCTACACCTACACACCTACCTTATACCAGTTTTATCTGAGTTTAGTTAAATAAAACATTTTTTTTTTCTCTGAAGTCCAGTAAATAAATTATTTTTAAAGTGGCGAGGGGAGGCAATCCGGACAGGAGGACTGTGGTGGATTTATCATTTGCTGCTTCTTTCATCAGTGGAATCGACGACAACAGGTGAGTAAGGAGTCTGAATGAGTTTGAGTGTTGACAGAAGATCAGCTCTGGAGGTGACTAGCTAGTAGTTAGATGCATCCACTAAACAGGAGTGTCCTAGTGATTTTTATGTCTGATGTGGAAGTCAAAGACCATTTTTGACCATTAATTTAATGATTTCCATTTCTGTGGATGCCATTCTGAACTGCTTACACTGCTTCAGATGTGGCCTTCCCAGTGCCCCTTAGAATGCTACAATTACTTCACCATTTTTGAACTGAAGTGAATATCTTACACACTGCACTTCAGAATATTGCCAACCTTTGCCATTGCCCTTTCACAGCACATGTATGCTTTTGATTAATTTGTAAACCAATTAAATTATCTAGAGACAAGCATCTTTTTTACAGCAATCCAAAGACCACACAGTAGGTAGAGAAATCTGAATGGTTATAAAAAATTATGCAATGACCCCCCCATTAATATTCCAAAATGTGCATTATCCCTCATTCCTTCTCACAAGATAGCATTTTTGGGATGGCTAGCAGGAGTGAAAAACTGCCCAGACCTTTTTTCCTGCTGTATTTAGTTAAGTTAGACTTATTTAAGCTGAAGTGTTATGTATTGCAGTTACCAGTACAAAGTGCAAATGCATTTAGTTTATTGACTAATCTTGTGTTACACCTGTTCTTGTTATTACATTTACTTGCTTGGGTAATAAGTGTTTCATTTTGATGCTTATAGTTATGTTGACGTGGTCGCTTGGGTGAATGTTTATGATTTTGGTGTTGTATTGTACTTTATGTTATTGAAGGAAAGGGGCAAACTTTTCATTTTGGTGCTTGGGGATACCTCAGCATTTTTCTGAAGAGGTCACTTGGGTGAATGTTTCATTTTGGTGCTTGTATGTTATAGAAGGGTTCACATGGGCAAATGTTTAATTTTAGTGCTTTTGCATATTGTAATTGGACATTTTACTGAAGGGGTCTTTTTTCTTTTAGGGAAATGTTTCATTTCAGTGCTTGTGTATACCTGGACATAGTAATGAAGATTTTGCATAGGGAATTTGTGTATCAGGGAAGTGCTTGTGCTTACATGGTCAGACTGCTGAAGTGAAAACTGTGCAAAATAATTTATTGTGTCATTTTAGTGCTTGTGCATACAGAGTACAAACTAATGAAGGGTTACTTGGGAAAATTATTCATTACTGTGTTAGTATTTGTGAAGTGTTTAATTTTGGTGCTTGTGTATACCTGGACATAGTAATGAAGATTTTGCTTGGGGAAATTCATTCATGTATCAGGGAAGTGCTTGTGCATACATGGTCAGACAGCTGAAGCGACCACTGGACAAAATAATTTGTGTCATTTCAGTGCTTGTGCATACACAATACAATACACAATACAAACTAATGAACGGGTTACTGGGGAAAATTATTCATTACTGTGTCAGTGTTTGGGAAATGTTTCATTTTGGTGCTTGTGTATACCTGGATATGTGATGTCATGTGGTTTATGGAAGAGGCTTGTTGGCCACTGAGTTATATGCTTTATTCAAGTGGGCCACGATCAGAAAAGTTTGAGAAACACTGGTATGGACTGTTACTGCCCAACTCTCTGATATATTAGTATAAATGCAGTAACTGTTCTATATTCCTAGCGGAGAACACTGAAGAACAGCCTCAAACAAAGGGGTACTGATTGCATTAATAGGTGGTAGGATAGTTAGTTTACATTTTTTTTTCATTCACTGATGTGTCTTGTAGGTGGCACCTATTATGAATTATCTTTTTATAGGTCAGTGAATAGAGTTTTTTTTTTTTTTAATGCTACTTTTAAAGTTTGAGTGATTATTACTAGAGCTAGATTGTAAGGGGTTAGTTTTAGTTTTCTACTTAAATTTATAAGTATTGCTTTGCTTGTTAGTAGTAGTTAGGCTGGCTTAATGTAAAGTAAAGTTACAGTCAGACTAAGTGTATTTACCCACAGGACCCATCATAACGTATGGTCCTTATTGCCCTTACAGTCATCATTTCTATTATTAATAATGCATCAGTCTTTCGTTGTGCTAATATCACAGTTCAAGTCCTATAATTTATACTTTTTATTGCATCATAAGTAATGAAAATGTACTGATATCATTATCAACACTTTTATATAAAGCCAGCCTATCTTTGCAGTGCTATGTATTCTCTGAAAGGAGAGAACAACAAATAGGAAGGATATAACTAATCTTATAATTTTCTACAAGTACATTTACATAATTAGCTCTAGATTGAGGTCAGTGCTCTGACCATCTCTGGGAGAATGAAACCAAAGTTATAGCAATATAACAAAAATGATTTTCATAATTGGCATTTCATAGAACATTAAAATGTCTGATATGCAGCCTCTACTCAATTTGGCATTACAAATGTACAGCATATATGCCAAGTGCCTCACTGCACAGAAGGCAGTAGTAAAATTAGCCATTAAGGGGCCATCATTATTTTATTATTGTTAAAAAGAATAGGAACCCTGGGAAGTATATTTCATAGCACTATCAGTCAAGAAATGCAACACAAAAATATATCTATTTTAGATAAATGAGGCTCTGGGTGGAGAAGGAAAAAAAAGCATTTTTGCTGAGGTAAATTGGACTGATGTTGATGACATCAAGTGTTTTAGCATGTTTACAGAGTGACATTCAGTATTTTGTGCTACAGCCAGGTTAAAACTTAGATTTTTAATGATGGTCTTTCTGCATTTGGTCTTTGGCATTGAGAAGTTAGTAGTGTTGTCTCTGGACTACTGTGCATTAAATGAAAAGCCCATTAGCTACTCTTTCTCCTGTCATGTTCATTTTGTTCTCCATATATTTGCTGCATTTTGTTTTATGCTTATTATATCATAGGAGGTTAGTATGCTAAGTTAAGTTCACTGACAGGTGTTTTTGAGTTTCAGATTTCATACCCTACAGAAAAGTCATACTGATGCAAGACCTACTGAACTTTCTAAGTTTGTAAGAGCAGCATTTAAAAGTTGTCTGTATTTTGACCTTTGTCATATTTTTATTTATGGCCTTATCCAGATTTCTTGCTCTGAGGTTGAGTATATAAAATGTGTCATGGGCTCGGGGCCATCAGCCAGAGACGTTTCAAATTGTGACATACTTGTACCCCCACTCCCCCATGTAGTGACTTTAGATGTGTCCAGGTTTAGAGTATCTCTCCAAGGTAGATGTGTCCAGGCAAGGAGCACAGAGTATCCAAGGTAGATACAAGTACAGTCATGGCTTTTAATCTGTCCTTTTGCAGAATGTTCTGGTTTTCTGTAATTTTTATACTGTTTTTGTGCATTCAGAAAATGCAGTTTGTTGGCTGCTTGTCTTTTTTATACTTTATTTTGACTGGCATTCCACTCCAGTAATGTATTTAAAAGTAATTTATTTTTTTGATTCATCACAGCCTTTGCTTCCCATCTAGATATTAAGCAAGCTGTCATGTAGCCAAGGCATTGAAATATTGTTTTCTTTACCACCTCATTTTTGTTTTGATTGGACTCTCATAGTGATAGCTTGTTGGCAAACAGGGAAGCAGTGTATTTAAAATACCAGCTTTTGTGATATTGAGCATAGTGAAAGAATGCTAGCAAATGTACTTTTTCCTGTAAGAATAAATGTTTACACACTTCGCAGTCTTGGTTTCTGCACCTAAAGTAGCAAAATGCCAGGTAACGTGTGTGCATGTATATATGTATATGTATATATATGTATATGTATGCATATATATATATATATGTGCGTATTTTTATTTTGAAAGTATTTTAAGCTAATGTCTTGGAAATGAACAAATTTTAATGATTGACTAATACAATGGATTAATACACTCCAGTGAATCATACTGGCTTCAGGCTACACCTGGCAAAACAATACTGTCTGAGGTAGTTAAACATTCATTTGGCCATCCCCCAAGACCCACTTCAGATTGCACCAACTTTACAGAAAGGATGCAGATTAATTATATAGTGTGGAGAGACTCTTAACTTAAGAGCAGAATAACCCTTATTAGATTCTGGAAGATCAGAAGGCTAGGAATTCTATTCCCTCCCAAAAATAGCAGCACAAAGTAAATGGCTTTAAGTAAAATTTCACACTCTTAAATGAAGTTGGAGACCAGTGTCTACAGGCTGAATAGATTGGTAGTTACAACATGCAGAAAATGCTGACTTTTATGGGTTTATGGCAGTCCAGGTGTTTACCCTGCCCTGAGGCCTGAGGATTAATGTTTCATGTGTTTGTTTCAGTGGTTAACAGCAAGCAGTCCAGTGACACATTTATCTAAGTTAGCTGATGTGCTTCCCTCTTAAACTTGCACTGCAGTGTTATAGTTTTCTTTGTTGTACTCTTAACATTTTCCCAGAACAAGACGTCTGAGTGTAAATAATTATTTTTTAGGGGGTGGGTCATTAGCACTACTACTACTGCACTTCTATATTGTCTGAGAGTAGCTATAATTATAAGAAAATGAAAAACATAACATTTTCAATTAGGGTAGAATGCTTGCATTAGAATAATCTAAATAAGCAGGCAGTGTACTACACATGCCTTGTGTTTTAAATCGGTATATGTGGTACTTGAATACTTCAGAATCAGTACATGTGAAATGGAAATGTGTATTGGTCTGGGACTGGTACTCTGTATGCATCCTCCTTTTCTGGAAAATAAAATTAAAAGATATTGTGCATACAAATAAGGAAACGACTGCATGTGAAGCTTGTACATGACTATGGTGGTTACATAACATAATACAGTATGATATTTTTGGCCATTTTTAGTAGTCTTTCTTTCGGTAGGTTGGGGCATTTTAGATCATTTTTGTCAGAAATAGCCTGGGGGGGGGTCTCTGAAATGAAATGGCCTGTAGTTTACACACACACCAGCAAATAAAGTAAGATTATGTGCAAGTTCTTGGCTATTGTGATGTGAAAGAAATGCAACCATGGTGATTTATTTCATTAAACATTGTAGGCTGAAAGCAGTTTCTCTGGGTAGGGAGTTGGGCTGGGGGCAATGCTTATGTGAATAGCTGTAGTTCTGTCTACATTTTCAACAGTAATGTCTATTTCACTCAAGTAAGATCGACCAGAAGCTGAAGCTCTGAAATCTGAGTGGTTTGTATGTGTGTGGTGGTGGTGGTGGGGGGGTCAAGGAATTTTTGTTAAACCATGTTTTATTGTAGAAAGTCTGGTAAGTAAAATTAAATGTGTACTTGGCTGATGCACACAAGCTGTGATAGTGAGTCTGTCAGCAAAATGAAAGTATGCAATGCAGTTGTTAGTATTTGTACTTTAATCCTGACCAGTAAAAAGCAGCTACTTCATTAGGTAATGGGGGGGGGGGGGGGTTGTGAATTCATTGAGGTGACTGCCCTTGTTTACTATCAGTTATGGCTTTGCAAGATGACTGTTTGGGTAAAGTCTGCTGTTGGGCAAGCCTGTAACTACCATTTCTGTGCAATGGACTAAATTAATGCAGCCATTTGCAGTTCATTACTGTTTGCTTTCTGATTTCAGAGGTTTTTGAGCCAGCTACTTTTGGTAGGCTGCCAGTGTTGGAATGAAATAACCATTTAGTGTTGTAATTCTGGCTTTGCAAAACTCTGAGGGAGTAAGCAATATGCATACAGGCTGTGGGACTACAGTCTCTGTGCAGCAGATATATTTTAATGCTGGAAGGTTCAAAGCAGAAAGTATAGTGGAGGCAATGGAATGACTGCCCCTGTTAGTCCTGCAAAGACAATAAGCTGTGACAGTGTGTGCATCACAAATGCATTAAGGCCAAGCCAGATAGTTGGTAGATCATGGCTGTGGCACTGTCAATGAAATGAGTGCTGTTTCTGAAGCTGTAAATCATTACATGTATACAACAGTGGCACTTAAATAATTTCTGCAATATCTTCATTTCAGAGTTGCAACAACTCAACTACAACCAGAATGAGTGAACAGAGTGAGCAGAGTGTTACAGTGGCCTATCTGAAATCTATTAATTTTAAAGAGTTGACTCTTAATGAGAAGTTAAGAATCAAGAGAACTGGAAGACCCACACCTGATCTGAAGATAGAGTCTGCAGGTACAAGTAGGTCAAGAACATACACAGCTTCAACAGGTCAGTGTATGACAAACACACCTGGATCTGTGGTTGTGAGGAAACAAACAGCTTGTACTGCTTCCCATGTTTGTTATTTGGTGGAGAGGAAGCCTGGACATCAAAGGGTATGGATGACCTGAAGAGACTGGAAGAAAAGTCCAGAAGGCATGAACAGTCTGCTAAACATCTAGACAATGAAATGAGTCTAGCAGTGTTGGGAACTGTGGATATCCGGTCTCAGTTAAGTAGTGGATACCAGTTATCAGTAGAAAGACACAACAAGAAAGTGGCTGACAACCGTCATGTTCTGTCTATTTTAATAGAATGCATGAAGATGTGTGGTGCACAAGAACTAGCTTTCAGAGGTCATGATGAGTCTATAGAGTCAAGGAATCCAGGAAACTTCTGGGCAATAGTAGAATTAGTCAGCCAGTTTGATAAGAAGTTGTTAGACCACATGACAGCTTCAACTGTTTTCAAAGGAACATCAAAAACTATTCAAAATGAACTCCTGGACTGCATGCTAACAGTATGCAGAGAAGAAATAAAAAGAGATTGTACTGCAAAATTTATAGCAGTAATTGCAGATGAAACCACTGATTTTGCAGATAGCTATTTTGTTCCGTTACATTGTCAATGGACAGGTGGTGGGGGATACTTTACACCACTTGGACGAACAACAGTTGAAGGAAGTAGTGGGAGAGCATGAAAAATGTGATTGCTCAGAGGATGGTGCATGGTTATGAGTGGTATTCAGCATGGGGTCCCGGCCATCATAAGAGAAAAGTTTAAATATGCCTACTATGTACACTGGTATGCCCACCAACTTAATCTGGTAATGCAAAGAGCCGCACAACAGAATACTGAAGCAAGGATATTTTTGTAACACTTGGTGGAATTCCAGCCGACAAGCTGCTCTGGATAATATACCAAGAGTGTCAGGCGGTGGAATTTTAACATCCGTACTGTAAATGCAGTGTACGAACTTGGGAAGAGTGCTTTGATTATTTGAGCAGGAATCCTACATCTGGTGCAGCAACTGTATTGGAAGCAAATGGGCTACTGCAATCACTTGAAGATGACCACTTTAAATTTTGGCTTGCTGTCTTCCATTGTATAATGCCCCATGTTGATGTTCTGTACAGGCAACTTCAGTGTCATACCACAGATGCAACTGCTGTTGAAAAGGATGTTCGTACATTTTTGGATGCAATTGACATTGTCAGATCGGGTATCGATGGTATTGCAGAACAGTACCACATACAGAAGAACATCCGTCAAAGCGTTAGACGAGGGCCATCAGCTTCCGACCACTGCATGAGAGCTTGTCAATTGCTGCAAAGGAAGTGTGATGTGTCATAAGGTTCAGGCAGGCAACACGATTTCAACAAACCCTGTTCACAGGAACAATGGCTGATGAGGGACAACTTAGAACAGAACTTAGCAGCTGGCAGTGCAGTCAAGATGTTAAAATTCTTGTTGGACAAGTTGTTAATTATAGCCACCACACCAATGTCAACTGCGCTGAGGCAGAAAGGTTTCTCAACACTGAAAAGAGTGAAACATTTCTTGTTCTACAAATGGGCAAAGACAGATTGAATGCTTTGGCTATGCTTTCCATGGGAAAGGAGGTTAATGCAGAGTAGTATACCCAGCAACAAGATTGAGAGTAATTGATTATTTTAAAGAAAATGAAAGAGGCGAATGGACTTCATCTATAAAAAATGCGGAAACACATACACAGGAATACACACGGGAAGCGGAAACACAAAAGCAAGAACACAAGAAGAAAGAGGCACACTTATTTGACTACTACTACCAGCACTTATGTAACCCCTGCCACCAGATACTGGGGATGCGGCTTGCTCCCAAGCCCGGTAGCGTTCCCAAGCCGGATAAATGTGGGGGTCACCAAGTATAACTCACATCACCTAACCTCACAAAACCTGTTACACAATTGATTTTTACAACACAGATTTCGTGAGGCACCACCACAGGCCCAAGTTAACAATCACCACCACCAGTAAAGCTCTTTGGGGGAGAATTTGGGGGGGGGGGAGAAGAGGGGGGAAGGGGGAGGGGAGGCCTGGGGAGGGTAGAAGAGGGGAAGGCAGGTGCAGAGGTAGCAGATGCTGAGGAGGACATTGCGATGCTGTGTGCTGTTGGAGTATATTGGGAGGGAGGAGGATGGAGGAAGGATGCTGGAAGGGGAAAAAAGGAAGAAGAGTAATAAAGGGGTTGGATGTGGTACAGGAAGGATGTGGAGGAGGAAGTGATGTGGTGACAGAGCAAGATGCAGAGGACAGGATGGAACAAAACAGATCTGATGTGAACAACTGCAAGAGAACAACTGCACCTATTTGGAACCAGCTGGGGGGATTAAAAAATGGAACCTTTTGGAAACTTAAAACTGTCCCTTTAAATAAAGGTGGAGGAAAGAAGAAAAGAACTGAGGTGTTCTGAACCTGAGCAGACCTGTTCACAGTCCAGACTCCTCAGGCTCCGACGGCTCAGGTGCAGAAGCTGAGTATGAACTACTGTTTGCAGTATACCGCAGAGGTAGGTGTTCAAACCAATGTGTGTGTATGTAACAATGTGTGCTGTGTAGACTATTCAGCATGTGCCATACTGACTGAGAATTTATTTCATGTAAATAAGTATGTGAAGCATTGATCCCATTGCACCATAGCCACCCCGTCTTGTTGGCCACACCCCGTCTTGGCCACACCCATCTTGTTGGCCACACCCATCCAGCTGTCTCCTGCAGCCCCCCTATGATTTGAAGTCACCAGCCGCCCCTGGAAAGTGGTGGTGTAATATTACGTTGTTTTGGCAGGGTAAACTAGTGTACCTTTAGGAAAGTGGCAACTTGTGTAATCCGTTGTTTTGCGAATGTTTTTGACAGTTGAAAAGCTCATATGTGTGAAGAGAAACTTTTAACATAATGTAACGGAAGGTAATTTGTCCACACTGGGTGTTATGTTTTCTGCCCCTGGATGTTGTTAATGCTTCCTTACACTGAATACAGCTTTTATGTTTTGTGGCATTGCTTTTAACTGCTCCTTTAACTGTTGATGAGTTCAGCTAATGTATAGTTGTATGGACGCACTTGCGGAGTAAACATTTTAAGGTAACAGTTATATGAATCTGCATACTTTTTTATTTTGTTTGTAGTTTAGCTGTCAGACCTGGAATTTTTTTTAGTTACCGGTGGGCTCATGTGTTTTGAAAAGTGGTACAGATGTGGACATCTACGCGAGAAGATGTAGGGTATTCACATATTAGCATTAAGGCTAAAAATTGCTTTTGGGTTTGGAGGATCGCGTTTAAGACTGCATATAATAGAGAAGTACACGAAATGGTTGAGAAAGAAAAACATTCATGGGGAATGGCCGAGGAACTTTGAACTTGTGTGGATGAAAGGTTAGTATTACAAATCGATAGCTGGTGTGAGCCTATTTTATTTTGACGGATCGGTGCTGTCTGTGGCCTTTTATACTCAAATTCAAACCTTTTCTTTTTAAACAATGTGTATACTGGGTTTTCGCTTTTTTAAACTTAAATTGTAACATTTGGAGGAATACTGGTACAAAGTGCATTTTGCTCAAATACTAAAATTTGGAGAAGGAAATACACTTGAATGTTTGGGAATGAGAAATAAGCTGGGAGCAGCACCTCTGAGGGCACCTGATGTCTTGTAGCAGGAGACTTCGTAGAGAAAGTGTAGCCGAGTGCTGTACTGTGATGTATCCAAGAAGGGTAGGTAAATGTTGTGCTCCCGTCAGACAGGAGGGAGTAAAAGTGGCTGGTTAACGTAGGGTCGTTTGCAAAGTTAACATCATGGTCCTGGAAGATGATTTGATGATGTAGATGCTAGTCAGGTGAAGGTGATGGTTTAACTCCCAAGCCTAAATAATATGATGATGTAGATGCTAGTCAGGTGAAGATGATGGTTTAACTCCCAAGCCTAAATAATATGATGGTGTTCCTTAATGTGAGAGAAAGTTATGTATTTACATATCTTGTTGAACAAAGTTATCGGACTACTAGACAAATAGGTAAATGATTTAAAGTAGTAGACTCAAGATAAACAACATATGGGCATTACATATCAACATTTTAGAGTGAGTGGTGTTGGGGAAACACTGCATCTGTAGTAATTATGTTTTATTTTCCACTGTATATTCTTAACTTTGATATTTTTTCTTTTTTACCTTTTGCTGCTGTGACTACCATATGGGGATTTTTTTTATTTACTGCTGATTTTTTCTTTGGGGATTTTTATGCATTTTGCTGCTGTGGCTGCAGCTCTGGAATTATTTACTGGTGCACATTTTACTTTTCAACTTTTTAACCATTGAGGTTTAAGTATAGATTTTTAAAACACCCTTTTCAAAAGAGTATAAATGAGAGGGATGCAGAATTACTGAAAAGCAGGCAAGCGCCATTTAACTAGATGTCCTACATATTAGGAAATGCCAAAGTAATCTTGTTAAACGAGGTTGGGGAACTATAGTTGTGAAATATAAGGGACTGAAGTTGAATATGCTTTGTAAGAATATGTTCCAGATTGTTGTAGTTTCTTAGGTGGGAGTTAAACTCTAATAGCATCTCATGGAAGTGCTGGAAAAAAACTTACAAATATGTTTGCATGTATTCAGGTTATGATTAGCTGCCTGTGCTAAAAGAAAATTAGTTTCTTTTTTCTTTAGCAAAACTTAATGAATGTAATTTGGTGGCCGGCTCCATTTTTGAGATGTAATGACACTCTTTGGGGAAACTGTTTTGTAATGTGTTTTAGGTCTTACAGTGAATTTGCCATCCAGCGGAGTGAACATTGGCTCTAGATGATGATTATGATTGGACTGATATTAATGTGACTCCCCCCAACCCAATGTGCAAAAATGGGGCAGGGGATTATGGATTGATGGAATGAATTTAGGTAGCTTACACTGCTGTCAAACTTGTAAAATATATATTTTTTTATTTTAGTTATGCAGCTTACAGATCACAGACATTTTCAGCAAAAATGTTTATTGAGTATTCAAAGTGAAGCAAAGTACAAACTGCTGTATAAAATTGTGCTCAGGATCTTTGGGAGAAAAATATTTGTAGTTTGCAATAGGTCTAATTGAAAGAAAATTTACAGTAGAATGTGGATTCAAGGAGGAGTTCACCCTCTGGAATGAGACTAAAGCCAGTGTGCACTGGGACTGTGCACAGCATGTAAATATTTCCCAAGCTACCATAACGTTTCAGTGAAGTACCCTAATTTCTTTTACTACTTTGATACCAGCACCTGGTATATCTGTAGAGCAGTCTTTATGATCTCTCAGCCATGGCTCCTGTACCTTCATGCCATCTGCCCCAAATATATGTCCATCCCCCCAAACAAAAAAAGAAATGTTAAGGAACAATTTGTGCAGGAGAAAGCACATGATGTTACTTGACTTCCCTGTAGAGTCTCCTATCTCTGATGTTGAAGAGGACATAAGACTCCCCAACATTTCCCCTTAAGACCTCCAAGGGAGATGATACAGGTGGGTGTGGCCCCCTGACCCTCTGTCTTTCTCACAGTGGATACTGCAGAAGGCTTTTCAGTCTAACAGTTGTCCTAGTTAGTTCATCAGTTGGTGGACTTCATTAAAAGTGGACACCGGTGCAGTTATGGGATAAATGTAGTGTGGTGTCCTTGGTGCCCATTTAAAGTTGGTAATATTTTTCATTATCCTACAGAGTGGAACATTTTAGTTTAGGATTCCAAACCCAGACATCTTGGTTTTGTAGTTGCCTTCAAAATAACAGAGCCCAAAAGGGAGTCAAAACTTAACATTCGCCAAGTAAAGAGCCAGGGTAGTGGAGTGCTTGGTAAAGGAAGTTCATTTGCTGTCCACTTTTTCTGTGAGGATGTTCTATCTACCCATTAGTCATGCCCCTACCCAATTTGCCTTCAGTTAACCACCTGGTCTGTTCACTTCAATAATGGCTGATGACCCACCCTTCATTCCTACAGTGCAATAGATAATTTCTCCTTCTCGGAAGCCAATTTTGTTTAAATATTTTGGCCATCGCAAAAGGACTGGATTTTTTTCCTACATGAACGAATCCGTACGGGTGAGCTGTTTGAAGTTAATGGACATCACTTTAAAATCTAGGGTAAATTTAATTGTGATACCACAGGCATCATTTGAGTCTCTGTCAGAGCTCTTCTGCATTCTATATCAGTAAAATTAAATGGGGATTTAAAGGTAGAATGTACGAGCATAACTATGACATTTAAAAAAGTTGAACAATGCATTGTATGAACATACTGCTATTCGGGATATCACTTTAAATTTATTGTTATTGAGAAAGTTGCAAGTAATCCCAGGGCTCATTGCACTTGGAAAGATGAGAACTTCACTGGATTTTTTTTTAATGCAGTCAAGAGGCCCAGATTGAATTGGCATCCATTGGATGCCTTTTAATAAAACTTAAGGCACAGATTAGGTAGTTTTTTTATAGGTTTGATTTAGGAGGGGGTTTATTGTACAGTGGTTTTCATCTTAAGAAATGATTGTATAATTTTTTTTACTTTTAAGATATTGTCACTTTAAGAGCTTGATTGATGATACTGTTTCAGTGACTGTTACCATGTGATGCTTTTATTCTATTATAAATGGTGTCATTTTGTAATGAGTCATATCTGATGAAGTCTCATTCATGTTGTTTGAGATGAAAGCGCTTATATTTATTTTGATTAAACAGTGTGTTTTCTTCCTGATCTTTGCATGCAGTTCCTGTCTCTATTTACTAATTGGCTCTTTGTGCTTTGTTCTGGCCCTCATTTTATACTGGAAAAAATTAACTTACTCACTTTAAATCTTTGGGACGGGCTGATTTGATTTAAAATATACCTGGGAAATGTGATCTTTTGAACATGAAAGGTATAGGTTATAGGCAGTGAGTGCTCCTCCACCATATTCCTGAGAACCAATCCTTCCATTATACCCAAGATGGCCATGGAGTGTAATATAAATATGCTGGAGTGTCTTCTGTGTGGAGTCTGCATGTCTTCCCTGCGTTCCTGTGTGTTTTCTCTGCTATTCCAGTTTCCTTACATATTCCAAAGATAAGCTTCTGAAGGGTTTCTCCCTGGGCATCCACTGAAAATTGGCTCCATTCCAAGTCGGACTTTATTTATTTTATCATTCTCACCATCTTTCCATAAGAACAAGATACCCGATTTAAGGTGAGAAACAAAAAATATAAGAAATGGAAGAGGGGTCGAACTACAACTTTGTAAACTGAAATAAGCAAGCTGGACAAACAGATTAAGCATAGTGTTAGACAAGATCAAGAAAATTTATATAAAGATGTTGAACATAATAGGAAACCTTTTTATAGATGCGTAAGATATGGAAGGAATAAAGATATACAAATTGATAAACTGTGTGCAGATTCTAAAATTCTCCGACACAACAGATATATTTACAAAATCTTATGCAAAACAGTTAGGTGGTAAGTTGTCCTAGTGACATCCAGATACTGGAATCAAATTAGATTATATTGAAAACGAACTGTGCAAACTGGATCCAAACAAAGCGCAGCGGGGAGATGGAATAAGTAACAATGACCTGAGAACACTTCAGCAAGAACTTACACTACCATTATATCTGTTATTCACTAGGTCATGTAAATATGGGAAGATTCCTCAAGACTGGAGACATGCACTTATTAAAAACCTGTCTTTAAGGGAAAGGGGAGTAGGACAAACCCAGAAACATATAGACCCTTAAGTCTACTTTCATGTTGTGGAAAAATAATGGAGAAGGTAATACTGATTAAGTTATTGTCAGAACTGGATTTGCTGCTACTTGAAACCATATATCAGCATGCATATGTTGAAAATAGATTTATTACCACCTGTAACACAATGTCCTATAACAGCTATGAATGAAAAACTGTGCTGTGATGTGATTTATATAGATTTGACAGGGTCATACACATAACACTGATCAATAAATTAGTACAACTAGGTATTGATGTACTGTTGATAAGATGGATAGCTGCATGGCTTACAAATAGGACATGGCAAGTATCACACACCAACTGTTCAGGTGAAATCCTTGGTTACAGTCAAGGTGTCCCACAGGGCTCTGTCCTAGGCCCTTACTCGTAAGGTCTGAAAGATGAAAATCTAAACTTTTTCATCTGAGGTGTTCTACAGTCTATGCTGATGACCTGAAATTGGGTAAACTGATTACAAGTGTTACAGATAAGGCATGTCTGCAAAATAATTTGACTAAATTGACCATTTGGGCACAGGAGAATAATATGTTGATAAACGCATCAAAAACTAAGCATATGAGATTTGGGAAACATAAACTGAAAGGTGAATATTTAATACATTACACAGTGATTGAAACTGTAGACTCATTTAAGGACCTGGGTATGTGGGTAGATTCAGCTATGAGTTTTTGTAATCATATCAACCAAATGGCTAATGATAGTTATAGAACTATAAGTTGTATAAAAAGATTTATAAAGTCTAGGAAATCAATTTGAGTATGGAATAACAATATGGAAACCCTATAGGAAAACCAGCATGAATAAACTGGAAAGAGTACAGCGGAAATATACCAAGGGCATCCATAGATGTGAAACTCTGTTATTATGAAAGACTAAACTATCTGAACTTGTACAGTGTCTCTTACAGATATTTAAGAGGAGATCATATTCAGGTATATAGGGCATTTAGTGGCAACTACCTCTGGGAATGTTTGGGGTTATCAAAAAGTACTACAGAGTCATCAGGTTATCTATGTAGAAGATTCTATAGGAATGCGAAGTGTACTAATTGGTTCTCTGACTAAGCTGATGCTTGGGACAGACTACCAAATTACATTAAGTACTAGTTTAGATATTTTTAAGAACAGCCTGGACATTTTATTATGGGAACAAGTGTTTTGGTATATTGGAAGCTAGAAGGGCATTAATGCCCGTGCTTGAAACATTTGTATGTATGTGTGTATCATTTTTTCTAAACTACACTAATAAAGGAAAGCATTTGCTGCATTACACGGTTGACTGCTCTTGTTGTACTTGGACAGTTAATTCTGCAAGGAATGCCATTCTGTTCTTATATTTTACAACAACAAAAGTTGAGCCAGAAGGCTTCTGCAGTTGGGCTGCCCTCCTGGCTATCTTTAGTACATTACTTTCCATTACCAAAAGCATCAGACGCACCTTTCTTGGCTTACTGACAGCCACACAGACAGATCTATGGTGCCTCACAAGCTTTTTAATGGCATCTATGCAGCAACCACTTGGGCTTTTTTGAATTTTATAAAAGGCATTATAAGTTGTACATTGCCTCCCAGGCTACAGCAGTCTTTGGAACTGCCAGTGTTTGACTTTGCTGTTCGTGATGAAACTCCCAGGAATTGTAGTATGGGAAACTGTTTTACAAGTGAAGGAGCTGCAGCCACCTACTTTGGACAAAAAAGTTACATACTTACATAATGATCCAGGTGGATGCAACTCCTTCACTGACCCACCTTTCTTCTCTCTGCTTTTTTTTGTATTAAAGTTTAACAATTAAAGTATAAGATTTAAAGTATGTATAGACATTCTTAAACTAATAATATCAAAACAAGTATAGCTATTTACAAAGGTGTCCCCTGTGTATCCAAAATGATAAATATTTATGTTATAGCCTATTATTGACTTATTGTTTATTTTACAATTCTTTTAAATTCATTCAGGTGTTGCAAGAAGTGGTAATTCTGGTTGTTCTCATCTTAATTGTAAGAAATTCCAGTTGACGTAGTTATGTTGCAATACTTATAAATTCTTTCAAAGTAGAAGATAATTCGCCTTTCCAGTTCTTGGTGATAACTTTTCTTGCAGTTGATAAAGTACTCCAAAGAAGTGGATAATTTTTATTTTTAACAAAAGTAGGTATTGGGGTGTTTGAAATTAATAATTTAGTTAAATTAAATTGATTTAAATAGAGCTTGTAAAAAGGCATTTAACATTATCCCAAAATGACTTGATTTTACAGTCAAAAATGTGTTGCCAGTCTGCCTTAATATTCTTTTTAATCTCCAACATTGTAATTGTTTGAACATTTATTTCCATTCTGTGTGGAGTAATAAGTTTTATGCATTTCCAAGAGAATTAATCTCAGTTTTAATGAGGAAGTAGTTTGCTTTGAAGATAATGGCATAAACTTTTTATATTCTCTTGGATAGCAGTTTATAGATTTGAAATAACCCCAGTAACTATCTGTGTACTGTTTTGTACCATTTTGAAACACATTATAGATTTTTAGATAATAGTCCTTTCTCTGATGTATTCTTATGTATTAAACTAATTAAAAATCAATAAACTTGGGGACAGTATACTTTATTGGTGTTTGCATTGAGTTAATTTTGTTTCTACTGAGTATCTACAATTTTTGAATATCTAACCACATTTCTTTTCTTAAATTAAATTTTGCTGTTACATATTTTTTACAATAGTTTTTTCTTTATCCATTAGCTGAAACCAGTACATCAGGTTATGTTCCTTAAACATTATCATTGCAAATGAATTAAATGTGCATATGTTATTTTGAGTATATGCTATAGGAAACAATAGAAAGAAAACTTGCTTTGCTTTATATTCAGGATTCTTATAAGTAAAATTCTTGAAAGTAGTTATGTCATAGGGATCCAAGACAATTTTACCTTTTAATAACTAATTAAACCAAAAGGAAATTTGTTTTATAATTGATGATTAGAGTATAATTCTAAATTGGGTAAACCAATGTCACAGTAAGACCAGTCTCTAATGTGATAGCTTAGAGCTATTCTAGATTTGTTGGGATACCAAGGAAATCAAAGAATTAAAGAAGTGAACTGTCTTGTATATTTTTAGGAGGAGGGAAAGGGATTGTATTTGATAAACTCAGTTTTATTAACAAGTCTCTCTCTTCCTTTGAAAAATGTATTCCATTTATTAATAACTTGCCAATTAAATCTTTGCACTGTAATGTATTGTATTTTTCTTTCACAATGTATTTAGAAAATATTTCTTCTGTATCATAAGTAAGTCCAGATTTTTTCTGAAAAAGATTGTACTACATTAAAGATTACATTTAAAGAACTTTTATTATTGTAAGTGAGAAGAATATCATCACCAAGTAGTATTTTGGAAATAAAATTATTTATCTGTACACCTTTTTATATCTAATCTCAATCTTGTGTAGTTTGCAAATGATTCCATAACTAAAGTAAAGAATAATGGCAACAAACGGCATCCCTGTTGGTTTCCTTTTAGTAATCAAAATTGATTCCAAAATATGTGTACCTATCTTTATAAATGCAAATGAATTTTCATACAAGAGATTTATTAGTTGTAAGAAACTATTCGAGAAATTACTTTCCACTAAGAAAAGATATTTCAAAATTAACTGAATAAAAAGGACTATTAATGTCTAAACTTACTATCTTTTGTATTTGCATAATCAGTTATGGTTCGTATTCTTAATTTTCATAAGTATTTGTTATGAATTCAGTTTGATCAATATTAATCAAATATAGAAGAAATTGTTGAATTCTAACAGCATGTGTAGCCATAAATATTTTTTATCAATGTTTAACAGTAATATTCTTCTATAAGAACACTCTGTCATGTCTTTATCATCCTTTAAAATCGGAGAAGTAAGAGTCTATTTCCATGATGGTGGAACCTTTGTTAAATCTTTGACTAATAAAAAAAACTTTGAGCAGACTATTTAAAGCTTTTTTAGGCATAAGTTTGTAAAGTTCTGATATTATTCTGTCTGTGCCAGGAGCTTTGTTACATTTTAGTTTTATCTAACTTAAAAATCAAATTGAAAACCTATATTAAATGTCTGAAAAAATCAATTATTGGTCTTTAGTCAGTTTATTTTTAGTATATTTTCTAATGAAAGTTTTAATTACGTCTTGTGAATCCATTGTTGGGTTATATCTATTTTTTTTGAAAAGTTCAGAATACTCTTAAAATATTTTGTATTTCTAGAACCTTTTTTGCTATCAATAGAATATAATTTGTTAATGTGATTAGCTTTAGTAAACATTTTTGTTCTGGAGGCTAACTTGTGCATGGATTTTGAATTAACTAATCTTTTCCAAATTTGTCATGGTTGTATGATTTTAAAATTTCTAAATATTGTATTGTATTCATTTCCTTTGTCGGTGTCATTTCCTTTTTGATTATCTGGTTTTAATTTATCATTTTTTTTTCTTGTAGCTCTTTCAAATCTTTACCCCATTGCTTTTTTTAGACTGTACCAATTCATAATTTTACCATTTAAATATGCTTTTAAAGCATCCCTTATGTAAATCTCAGATATATTCTCTATACAATTTAATTTCAACACAGGTTTGAACTTCTTTATTAAAGATTTATATTTAAAATCCTTCAATTTAGTTATGTAAGCTAGCAACCTTTTAATTGGAATACTATTGGTATTTAATATATGTCCAAATGTTGTGATCAGAAAGTGGGCAAGATACTATAACTTAATCTAGTGGTTAAATCATTAAAAATATATACTCTTTTATTGCTTGTGTTGCATGTATTTGTGGAAAATGGGTAAACACAAGGGATTTTTGGTTCTGAGAATTCATTAGTATCTTTAACTTGAAATAAGTCTATGAAATTTATTAATGTCTTTCCTGAAGCTGATATTTTTTTTCTAGTGGTATTAGAATCTTCTTGTTAAAATGCATTCAAAGAGCCCTGCCAAAGTAATATTACCTTTTGAGAGTTTTATAGTCGGATCTAATTGGTGCTTAACTGTTTCAACACCTATGCCAGGTATTCAGTATACATTAACAATGGTATATCATTTTCTTTTAATTTTCATTGTTATTGAACAAAACATATCTAATCACTGTATGTATTGACTATATTATGTGTAGGTAAAGAATTTCTCCATAGAATAGCTACCCCTCTTTTTCCTGATTTATATTGTGAACTATTTAGTACTGTATAATATCTAGTATTAAGTCCATTTATATCTTCTTGTACCAAGTGAGTTTCTTGCAAATAACTTTAGAAATTTATTTAAACTGTTCCTTTTGCAGCCATTTGTGTAATCCATTAATATTTATGGAAATGCATTTAGTAAGAAGGAAATTTAATAATATTATAATTCTTAAATGTAGTATGAAAAATAAACCACTCATAGTTATCCAGAACTGCTTATTTTAATTACAAATGTAACATAGTATCGCTAAGTCTGCAGATGTTAAAATGTTAGTAGATGCCAATAAACAATAGAATATTGTATACAAAATTAAATATAAAATTCTTTTAACTTTCATTCCCCTCCATGAAGTTTAATACTTGTGAATAGTGAATCTATCCGGATGTCGCACCCATTGTCATAAGTAAATCCAATACTCTACTATGTAGAAAGATAGTATATTACATCTATACATGTCACACTTTAAAAAAATTCAGTAAACATTTAAGTTCTTGTCTTTTTATTTATTTAGTATAGATAATATAAGTTTAGTTTTATCCTGGATATATTTACATATTAAACTCTAGGTCATGAATAAAATAAGTCACTTGTAAAATAAAATGGTATACAACATTAAGTAATAAGCTATTAACTTTGCACAGTTCATCTTTTAGTTTTGTACAAATTAGCTTTAAGTGACTGTAGACTATTATCTTCATTGTATATCATCATTTCTATCACAGCATATTGAACATCATTTTCATTTATAAATCGCATTAATGTTTGTGTGTACACCTTTATGTATAATTTATGCATATGCTGCGAAATTAGTAAAAAAAAAAAAAAAAGGTGTCTAATGCATCAAGAATGCTTAAGTTTTATGTAAAAATTAATCTTGTCACATGTTCTTCATATTTTACATTTATATTCGTATTTTATAACAAAGCATAACATATTGTAGAGCAAGCTGTAAGTTATCTATTTACGTATTACTAAATCCATTAATAGTATTCTACTTCAGTAAAAGTTTTTAGAAAGTAATAGTAAAATAACCAAATACATACTGTAATGCTCTGTCAAGTGCGAATTATTTGGCAATGAGCACTGATGAAATATTTGACTTGTAATCATAGTTCACTTGTAATCATAGTTCAACTTTTATATTCTGTAATCAAGCAGTTTATGCAAAATGTTTTTCATCTTAGCACTTTGGTCCAGAAGATTTTCTCAGTCACATACGCTCCTTGTTTTTTTTTTTTACATTTAAAAAGAATTGTAGGCCATATGCAGCCATTACCTTAGTTTTATTATTTATATTCTCAACCATATTTTTCTTTATGTATTCCTTTTATTTTATCAACTGAGTTATACTCACCAAGACTATACTCCATCCTCATGTCTGACTGAAACTCGTTCATGTCAACCTGAGACTGTTTAATTTAAGTTTACATCTGTCTGGTCTATCGCCAGCCCTTCCATTATCAACATCCCCTCCTCTGTCACCACAAAGGCTCCTCAGTGACTGTTAAGCATTCATCGCCATCAAATTAAAGTATTCCATGTATGCAATGGGCCCCCCAAATGTCGTTGTGCATCTTTAATGAAACACGTCCATGGCAAAAGAGCCCAAGGATTCATCTTCAAATATTTTATCTATTTGCAAGATACTTTCTATAAACTAAACTAATTGATATTAAACTGTCATAGTTTTCTGTATTAACTCCACCCATTCATTTGCCCATGACCATTTCTGTTTGTCTAGAATTTGCTCTAAGAAACAGCATGCCCATCTCCTATTCAGAGTAGATCTGCAGTCTGCCAGCATATCAAATATGCAGTAGGACTGTCCCAACAATGCAAGCATAACAGACATTCATTATATCATCTTTTCCACCTTTCCGTTCTCACATATTCATTCTTAGCCATTTGACTATTCTCAGACATCAACCCTTGCATTCTCGGCTCACATTGACAGCCCCACGTGTCCCAAGATATACCATGTATTATACTGAAACGTAATTAAAATTTCTAATGAAATTGAAGTCCAGAACTGCAACTTGCATTACCATTCCATGATTTCAGCCTTCAGGTCACATCCATGGTCTACCATGAAACCACAATCTTCCTTAGTACAAATCAAAAGTATATGTGGAAAAAGTCGGGACATCCCACACAAATCTACACATTTAAAGGGCATGCCTAGGAATGCCAGCATTAAAAAAAATAAATAAATAAAAAAGGTTGAGGTAAAAAAAAGCTGCAGGACTGGCATCCTGTTGAATTAGAAAAGAATAGTAAATGACTAAACATAAAATAATCACTTATTGATGTAAAGAAACTATGCCCGTTATTCTAAAGACTGTATTTACTTTTTGACCCTTGCGTCAGAAGTGAATGTCACTCTGATGCATCGATTTAACTATAGCGCACAAAAGCACAGTTGAAATCTAAACTACTGCTCATGGAAGCCTGTGATATTAGTAGGGAAACCAAAGCAAGAAAAATGCTTCAAGTGTCACCACAATTGCTTTAGCTTTTGAAGCCAAGTTGAGCTGTTCAGCTCAAATTGTTTAAAGAACAATTTTTTTCCCCAATCGTAATATTTAGTCAGACTTATGTATATCACATTGTCCACAGTCATGACAAGCAGTTATAAACAAATATGAACTATTTTTCTAAATGAGCATCTATAAGGTACACACAATTTTATAAAACTGAGAAATGACAGAAATATCTAACATGTAAGCAAGAACAGTCACCACCATCAATCTCTACCTCCGACCCTAGACCGGAGAATCCAAAATCATCAAGTAGACTACTAGACTGTACAGCACCAGTGTTTTATATGTATAAACTAAAACATTTTATATAAACAAAATCATGAATAACATCTATATAAATATACATTTGTATTTAAAAGATCCTTTAAATAGTAAAACTGTAGCACTATAATATCTTGATTAAAGGGTAGTGCTAAAATAATTCTTATATGTAACTTTAAAGATTAAAATAGATCAATTTAGTAAATTAATCTTTAACTGAATGAATCATAATGAGAATTATTATAGGATTATAGATATAAGAAATCTGCATGCTTATTTAACATTAAAGCAAATCAAATGTTAATAAAAACTTATTTCTAAATTCATGTGAAAAATGTGTACTAAATTTATGGAGAAATATTAATTTTATATGTTAAATTTGATGTAGAAGAAAAAATATAAAATGAAATATAATTACCTTAGTGAAGAATGCATTCACGCTCCCTTTTTTGATTATAAGTATGTGGGGAAAAGTATGAAGATTTTGTTATGTAAATAAGACTGTATATTAAGTTAACTGATAAATATTTTAAGATAAAATAAAAAGTCACTTTCCTTTTAGTTTCTTTTTCTTTTCATTAACTTTACAACTATTTCTTTCAGCTTATAATTTTAAGGAACTACTGTTCTAATCCATGTCTTTAATTCGGCTATTATATGTTTTACTTCAGACATGCCATTGCATTGTCTACTTCCTGAAAGGTTTTAGTTTCATCAGACCCACTTTTTTCAGGCTGTCTGGAAAAAGCAAATGTACTTTTTAATGCATCTCTTCTTAAGCTCTTTTATTAAAGGCAAAAACATTTAATTTTAGACATAACTGAAGAATAGTTATTGTCAAGCCAGTTTGTTTGGAGACTTTATCCAGGAAGTTTTAAGAATTAATTTTGTCCTGTGACATCTCACAGTAGTTTAGCTCGGTGGAGGATTGTTTTCAGAAGAAGTAATTAAGGATTTGTGTGCTCTCTCGATCTATTTCAATACTGTAGGACATAGCTTTTCAGGTAAATCAAGAATTTTACGGAGCCAGGATGTTTGTACTTCCCCTTCAGTTTTTTCAGGCAAACCACAGATACAGAGGCCATTTCTCCAAGATCCATTTTCAAGATTATGTATTTTGTTCAGAAGTAATGTATTGTTTCAGTAAGAATTCAATGTTATTTTCATCTTCATTTAATTTCCCTTCCATAGCATTTAAGGTGTCTTCTATTCTGGACATTTATATTTTCTGTTTGGTTTAGAGAGTCATGTATTTGTTCCATTTGTTTTTAACATTTCTCTTTTAAAAGTGTTTATCTTTTATATTTTGTCCATTTTTATAGAGAGTTCTTGATTTCTTAGCAAGAACAGCCTGGAATTCCTTTTTTATAAATGAATCCTGAGAGCCTGTTTTTGTGTGACTCGTTCTGAATTTTAAGAGGAGAGTTTTCAAATAAAAGTTTGACAGGAAAATGATATATATTAAAAAAAATCCTTCAGGACAACTCAAAGTAGTAGTATTTAGTTGAAAGAAATCTAGTAGTTTGTTTTGTCTTTTAGGCTTTTCCCGGTTAGGGGTCACCACAGCAGAACTCCGGTCTGCTAATGATTGGCAGTAGATTTTTTTTTTATGGTGCCGAGTTGCCAGCCCGACGCCCAACCTTCAGCGAAGGCACACCCATTCACGCATGTTTTTGGAGGCCACTCGACTGCTGGAAGGACATGCAGACTCCACACAGAAGGCACTCCAGCTGTGAATCGAACAGGAGAACCTCTTGCTGTGAGGCAGCAACGCTACCGCTGTACCACTGCGGTTTTGAAAGAAATCTAGTAGTATAACGTCTAAATATAATTTCCTGCCAAAAATGTAAATGGAATAGCAAAGCAGGTGAAATCCGCTGCTAGTTAGTCTGCATCCTAGCCATGCCCAAACAAATATGTTCATCTTCCTTCCTTCAGCTTTGAGGTCCACCGATAAATTGTGGTTCTGAGCCTTGTATTTCTTGTTTGTCTGTTGGGGCTGTTTTAGGTCTCACTACTCATTAATATAGGCTCCTGGAGATAGGGTCGTTGGGTGCAGATTATGATGGATGAAGGGCATAGTAGCTTGCAGAAGTTTTAGGGCTGAACTTGGTATAGATAAGTCCTATAAGCGAAAGAATTGCAAGTTACTGTAGATGTCATAAGTATGTAATTTTTTTGTAACCTTTGATCTGTTGTCATTTATTGGATCTGCTGTGTAGCAGATTTATTTTCCATGCTGATGTTCCATTTCTACTTGACTATTTTATAACATTGTAGCTTAGTTCTCGAGTACCCACCTTTCCAGCAATGCTGTTTTAGTTACATGGCTGTACTCAGTTGACAGTTTTGAGAAACCTTTTTTAATACTGTTAAATTTTGGGGTGCCATGGCCACTGGCTTAAACTGGTTCATTATGTATCTGGAAAAATTCAGCAATCCAGATAACTAGCCACTGTCTGGATAGGTATACCACTTACTCCTGTTGTGAGTTACATTTTTATAATCCTCATTTGATCTCTTCTTTGGGACTTGACCCTTGCCCTTCTAGGGAATCATTTTAGAGTTGTATTCTTCTCTCTTCTGTGAGAGCTATCAATGCATGATTGAAGACCTTGGCTATGCTCACGTTTGTGGTCCCCCTGCCTGGTTTCATATATTTTGGATGCAAGACTTTAACCCAGCTGTGAAGCATATTGGTTGAAGTTTTCTATTTATGTATGTTTTCCTCTCTCTAGGGTCTTTCCAAACTTTCCTGGTACAAGATGGTCCCAAAAGAGATTATGCAACTGAGTTACCTAATGTTAATGTTTTTGTTTGTAATGGATTAAACAACCTTCACAACAGCCTTTTAATTATTCCATCTTTATGACCATTCCTTGCTAGTTTGGCATTTGAAAGGGTAATGGGAGTTGTTTTGTTTTTGTGTGGGTGTTTTTTTTTTTTTTTTTTTTGCTTTTGTAAAATAGACTAGATATTAGGAAGTCTCTGGTGTGCGAGACTTCTAAGCCTCCTTTCGTATCCACTGTGACTGGCCAGGACAGCTTTTTATGCACTGTTTGGCCGTTTTAGTCATTGTTTTTAGCCTTCATAAGGTTTTTTTGTCATAGCTTTTCTTTCTAAATTTCCTAGGGCACTCCAGCTTAATATTTACCAAGGCAAAATATCCCGGTATCTTTACTCTGGTACAGGTATGTATGTGTATCACTCACTTTGCGTAAAGTCATTTTGTTTGTTCGTATGAGATCCACTACATAGTGGTCTTTCAGTATTCTTATTTTGCACATTTCATGAGCAAGAAGTTTCGTAAGTGTCGAACTACTTGCTCAGTGAGCAACCTTTGAGATGGTTTCTTTTTAGGTTGTTGTTAAAGAACAATTTTTAGGTTACACTGCAGCATCTTTTGTTGGCAATTATACATAGCCCAAGTAGCCTATAAGGCTACTACTATAGCGAGGATGTCTAACCTCTACTGTTATAGGTAAGTGAAGCTTGCACAATTGTACTATACTGCCAAAGAACAGAGCGTTTTTAGGTTTAACTAATTTTTAAGGTACAAGTTTAGAGTTGTACAGTTAAGGTACTTATACATTAACATAAGCAGAAGCTTTATAAGTCAAAGTGGAAAGGGATTATGATGAAATGGGGGCTTCGGGAAGTAAGAGTAGGATTTTGGATGTGGATACATCAGGAGAATAACAATGCTGCATAATATAATATTCATCAAGTAGCAGAAAGCCACACAAGAATTGAGAAAGTAGATTTTTACCAAAAGGGATGATTGCAAGTAAGGTTATAGAAAGTAGGGATAAGGGGAATGGAATTTACTGGAGAAAATTAACAAAGAAACTAAGGATGTTATGTAGTCCAATCTTGCCTACATTCTTACCCACGGGTTAGGAGCCAAATATTGGCTCCGACTCGGCCAACTTTTATTTTCTAGTACTAAGTCTCTAATTGGCTGGGCTAAACGGGTATCCCATGTTGCACTGCTCCATAGCCCCAGATCTCATTTGCCGCTTGTGTAGCTAGGACGTGGTCTTGCTTGGCTGTGGCTAAGTACTTCAAATTTCTATTTTTCTCTTCAGAAAATTGTTGTGATTCAAACAAAAGCTATTTTAATAGCTATTTCTTCCTGTTTACCGTTTATATTTTGTTGAAGTGTTGTCTGTGTGTGAGTGGCATCCCTAACTGTTCCGGTGGGCTAGGCCCGTTTAAGTTAGAGGACCTAGTCCTCCTTTTTTTGTGTAGTGTTTTACCTTTGTGCTTTTGGCTTCCTGTATTTGTGTGTTTTTTCTCTGAGTTGTGTGTTGTAGTTGCTAGAACTGTTTTACTTAGAGGTTCTTGGTTTTTGTGTGTAGTGATAGTTTCCCGGTTAGGTCTCCATTTTGGCTTGGTGTTTAATTCCTTACTTGAGATGTCTAAGGATCAAAAGGAACGTAAACCTTCAGGATTTAAGAAATGTTCCAAATGTAGCTACAAGATGTCTGTTATGGATGGATATTCCATGTGTGTGTATTGCCTAGGAGCATTTCACTTGCAAGAATCCTGTAGTTTTTGCCACGCCCTCAGTCTGAGGGTGCTACAGGAAAGAAAAAATAAACTTATATTGAAGGGACTCCTAAAACCTTCATTTGAGGAGTCTTTAGACTCTACTTCAAGTACTCAGTCTAAGGCTTCGAAGGCGAGGAAAAGATCTCCGGCTCCGTCTGTCTCCTCGGTGCCACCGGAGAAAACTTCTAAACTGGACTCTACCTCCTCGGCTCCTCTGTCCTCTGGGCCACAGGAGGTATCTGTTGTGCTAGAATCGACCTCTGCTCCAATTTTATTGGAACCCATTTGGAGCCGGTCTCCCAGTGTTAGGCATGGCTCTCCTGATAAGAGATCCCAATCCCCCTTTGTCCTCCAAGTCTTCCAGGCTGTCTGATTTGGATGTCGATAGGGTGGTTCAGAGGCTCCTGCAGTCGCCGGTGTTGCCAAAATTATTCTCTGCTCCGACCCAGTCGGCATGTGGAGCCCGTCCCGATGCTTGTGTCGATGGTTCCTCCTCAGAGCACTTCCTTGTCTTCGGCGCCGGAGTGCTTCACTCTTGAGTGATGTTCTTGTGCCGGCTCCGATACCCCTCAAGGTCAGTGCCGACATCTGCTCCAACCATGTCTGCTCAGTCCACAGGTTTCGGTACTCAGGTTTCCTCTGTCGGGCCCGAGGAGGATACTTCGGGACCTCTATCGGCTCGGGGAAGCCTGACTCCGGTCATGGCCTTGGAGGCTGGTTGGTCCTCAGATTCGGCGGGACCTGCCTTCCGAGGCCATGAGGACCGCACTGGCCAGATCTTTAGTTACACCACCCGGATCGGTCATTCCGTCCCCTTCCATCCCGGCAAGAGCCTCTGATGTCCCCTAGCCATAGACGGCAGAGCCCAGAGGTCTGGGGATACCCCCATGGGCGGTCCCCAACTTTGAGGGTCCCTCAGAGTCCCTGTCTGAGGAGTCCCCGAGAAAGAAGTTGTGCAAGAGGAAGCACATAGACTCCCAGGATGAGTCTCTCACTTCTGATACCAACCTCGATGAGTCAGAGGGGTCCCCCAAGTCGTTCTCAGACGACGTCTCTTTGTCTGACATTCTGGAGATATTGAGGCAGAGAGGCGACTGGCCATCCAAACCCCCCTCTGAGGAGGAGTCTGTATTCCTCAAGGCCTTTGGTGCTCAACCCTCCGCCTCCTGGGTGTCTCCGCCCTTCGAGCTCCTGGACTTAGTTTGTCGAAGGGTGTGGTGGAACCTGTGCCCAGAAGGCCCAATATGTTTCTTTCTGCCCTCCCGGGGAAAGAGTTCCTATCCAAAGGGGTTTCTGTAGATGCCATGGTGGTGGTGGCAGCCACACAGCAGGAAGTAGCAGAGTCTTCCTCCGTCCATCCTCCTAACAAGGAATCCAGGAGCATGGACCAGTACGGGAAGCGTACCCTTTCGTCAGCGACCTTCACCCTGCGGTCGCTGAACTATCTTTTGTCATTTTACTCGGCTCCAGAGAGATCTCCTCAAGGAGTTAGGAGCTACTCTAGCGGGTAACGTACCTGAGGCGTTAGCACACACTGTTAACTCCCAGGTATCTACCCTCAATTTGATTGTCAACTCGTCCATGAGGCTCATTTCGTATGCAGCCGAGGGGGCGAGTAGGGCAGCTAGTTCAGGAGTAGCCCTCAGGAGGCAAGCCTGGATGCGCCTGTGTCATTTCGCGGAGGCTTTCAAGTCTTCCTTCACTGACTCCCCTTTTGATGGGCCCTCCCTTTTTGGGACCAAAGTGAAAGACACCCTCACCAGATGCGAGCAAGAGGGAAAGACCCTGTCTACCGTAGGGACCCGTTTTTTCCTTCCCTCTAGACCTTACCCCAAGGCTCAGAGAGGAGGGAAAATGTGGTTCAAGAAATCACAGAAGTTTTTCCCTGCTGCACAAGGTGAGTCCCCCTCCAGAGGCAGAGGAGGGGGAGGTTATTCTGGAAGACGCCGCCCTACAGGCAGAGGAGGCCCCCATAACTCGGGAGACCGTGATTCCTTTCACTGTTCCTCTTAGCATTGTTCCTGATGTGTTGCCCAGCTGTGCTATTCTGGAGCCAGCCGGGGCCGCATTTCATTGTACCTGGAAGCCTGGGAAAGCATCACCCAGGATCGATGGGAACTGCGAATAGTTTCCGGAGCTTATACCATTCCCTTTCTGTCAGATTCCCCCTCCAGTCAGGAGAATCCCGGACGTTCCACCCAGTCAAAGGGATCACGCAGCATTAGAAGTCTTAAAGCTGCTAAACAAAGGAGTCAACCAACCTGTCCCCTCCAGCCAAATCAGATTAGGGACTTACTCAAGACTCTCTTTGGTGCCGAAAAGAACATGGGACCTGAGACCCATTCTGGATCTCAGCCGATTAAACCACTACGTTCTGAAGTCCACGTTCCGAATGGTCACCCTTCAATCCATTTTCCCATTGCTGGGAAAAAGTGTGGATGTGCTCCATCGACCTCAAGGATGCTTACTACCATATCAAAATGGACCAGGCATCCCGGAGTCACTTACGCTTCCGACTGGGAGCCATCAAAATGGACCAGGCATCCCGGAGTCACTTACGCTTCCGGCTGGGAGCCAGTCATTTCCAGTTTCGTGCCCTGCCCTTTGGTCTCACCACAGCCCCCAAGGTGTTCAAGTGCCTGGCAGTGGTGACAGCTCACTTGAGACGTCAAGGATTCCAAGTGTTTCCATACCTGGACGACTGGCTCCTCACCTCCCCCACCAGGCATCTTCTCATTTAGGCCAGGGACGCCGCCATTACCCTCTGCCAGCATCTAGGAATTACCTTGAACTGGGAAAAATCTGCCTTGCTGCCCTCGCAGCGTGTCACATTTATAGGCGCAGAGCTAGACACCGTCCAAATGCGGGCCTTCCTGCCCTAAGAAATGATCGCAGTGTTGCAGAATCAGGTTCATGCTTTATTACCCCCTCAGGAAAGTACAAGCGAGATGGGTACTTCAGCTTTTGGGATCCATGGCAGCTATCATCCTGTTAGTGCCTCTAGCAAGATTGCACATGAGGCTTCTTCAGTGGCTTCTCTTTGCCCAATGGTCCTTTCAGAAACTTCCCCTTTCCCACCAGATCCTACTCCCGGACCTTTGCAAGCAGGATCTTCGTTGGTGGCTATGTTCTACCAACCTGGACGAGGGAAAACCATTTGTCTCTTCATCTGTCACCACGGTGACCACGGACGCCTCCCAGATTGGGGGGGGGGCATTATCTTGGCAGGACGGTCCAAGGCACGTGGCACATCTGCACATCAACGTTTTATAGATGAGTGGTGTTATTGGCGTTGCGGGCACTTCAGAGCTCTCTCCCTCTGGGAGCAATTGCAATTCACTCTGACAACATGTCCGTTGTGTTGTACCTAAACAAGCAAGGAGGAACCAGATCTTACCCCCTTGTGCAGAGAGGCCATGTGAGTGTGGCAGTGGGCAGCGTCTTCCCAACGGTTTCTAGCGGTAATGCAGATTCCGGGGAAGGCCAATGTGATAGACAGGCTCAGCAGAGCTATTCTGATGCCTTACAAGTGGTCCCTGAACCTTCGGGTTGCAGAACAGATTTTCAGCAGGTGGGGTCAGCCTTGCTGCAACCTTTTTGCCAGTCCCCTCAATGCCAAATGCAGCAGCTACTTCACCCTGACCCAGTATCAGACCTACTGACGCCCATGTCGGGACATTTCCATCCATCCCTGCGGACCCTCAGGTTGACAGCCTGGCTACTCCACTTCTGTCGTTAGTCAGACTTTATCATTTTTCGCCTGACGTGGTACACATTTTATCCTCTTCTCTCAAGTCTTCCACCAGGAAGATTTATTCCCGCAGATGAAAGAGATTTTCTATTTGGGCTCATGCCCAAGGACTTGACCCTTACACAGCCCCAGTTTCTGCTGTTTTGGATTTTTTGTCCATGGTCTTCCGGCAGGGTTCTGCTCCTGCTACTATTAAAGTGCAACTGGCTGCTATTTCTAATTTTCATACCTCCTACGAGCCTTCCCTTATGGCACATAAACTCTGTAAGGCCTTTCTTAAGGGCACCCTGTTACTCCAGCCTCCTGTGTCAAAACCTATCATGCCCTGGGATCTAAACTTTGTTTTGCAAGCCTTGACTTCCCCACTTTTCGAACCGGCTGCCTCATGTGAGTTACAGTTTCTGTCTTAGAAGACCGCTTTCTTAATAGCCATCACATCAGCTAGACTGGTATCGGAGATTCAAGCTTTATCCATCAAACCCCCGTTTTTAATCTTCCATAAGGACAGGGTTTCTCTTAGACCTAATCCGTCCTTTCTTCTTAAAGTAGTCTATTGAGCTGCCAGTTTTCTTCCCTCAATTCTCGAACAAAGCAGAGTTTAGATTTCATCAATTGGACGTGCACAGGCAATTACGATTCTACTTGCATAGGACAAAACAACTACAGAAAGCTGACCAATTGTTTGTGTCTATTTCCAAGGCTACAATCTCCAGATGGATTTCAAGTTAAATTTCCTTTATTTACTCTTCAGCGGGCAGAAGTCTACCGTTCCCAGTCAAGGCTCATTATACTAGGGCTGTTTCTGCGTCAATAGCTTACCATGCCAGACTTTCTTTGGATGATATTTGTGCTGCAGCCACATGGGTTTCCCCACACACTTTTATTACTTATTACAAACTGGACGTGGCTTCTAGGGGCCGGGCTTCCTTTGGTTCCACAGTCCTCAGGAGTATCTTGCTTTGAGCCTCCCAGGATAGAGGTGCTAGGGACGCTGTCCCGTGAGTAAGAATGTAGGTGAGATTGGACTACATAACATCAAGAAGTTATGTACTCACCATAACGTTCGATGTATGTAGTCCATCTCGCCTCACATTCTTATGTACCCTGCCACTTGTCCCCCTTCCTGGAGGATTTGGAGGCTGAATTTGGAGTAACCTTCAATGGAAGTTATTTTTTTCTTATTCCCCTTGATACTGTTTTACTGTAGTGGGTTGTTGTTATGCATGAGGTGTGATTGTGGTTTCGCAGCAAACTAGATCTGGGGCTATGGAGCAGTGCAACATGGGATACCTGTTTAGCACAGCCAATTAGAGACTTCGTGCTAGAAAATAAAAGCTGGCAGAGTCGGAGCTAATATTCGGCTCCGAACCCGTGAGTAAGAATGTGATTCGAGATGGACTACATACATCGAACGTTATGGTGAGTACATAACTTCTTGTTTTGAGAGCAAATAACTAGAGGTGGTAGATGTAATAGAGAGGGGTGAGGCTAAGCAGTAGTTTGGACTGCAGATTGGAGACCATCTTCTTTTTTTTTTTTTTTTTTTTTTGTACCTGGGATTAATAATAAGTATAGGCAAAGAGAAGGAGACGGGGGATTGTTAAATGAAATGAAAGGCCAGCTTTGTTAGTGCTTTTAGTTGGGTAGAACAAAAGTTACTGTTAAAGGTTTAATTGGGGGTTGTAAAATAATACACGATAATCAGTCCGAGGATGTTGGAAAAGATTGGGAAGAGGGAGTGGAGAGGCCTTACATGTAGAAACCATGACTGGGCATATTTTTGTCTCCTAAATATGCAACAAAGTCCAGAAGGTTTAGACATTATTCATGGAAGCATTTGCATAGGTGTTGACTTCTGAGAGTTTTTCCTTGGGTGGATAGCCAATGCCGGAGTTGTGATGGGATAGAGAGAGAGGTAATATTTCTTGGAATGTAGTGAGTTTGCTGAATTTTAAAAATGGCCTATGAATAATTTTTCAGAAATGTTAGGGAACAAATGGTTGCAACTAAAGAAATGATTCTTCTGAGCTGGGATATAGGATCCAGATTGCCTAGACACGGTAAGGCCTTATTAAGTCCATTATTGCCTGCAACAGAAAAGGGCAGCAGTTGCTAGAAAAACTGAAAATCGGAGTCTAAATGGACTGTGACTGAAGTGCTAAACATTGTAAAAGGAATAGAAGTAGGATCTTTAGAAAGGAGCAAATTACATAGAAATGGAATTTGTAGAGGAAAATGCTTGCAGAATACTGTTCAGGAGAAGTACTGAAATTTGAGAGAAGCCAGAAATTGAGCAATTTATGTAATGGAGTGACTGAAAATTTGTTAAAATATGTACTGGATGAAACAAATTATTTTCTGTTACTGTAAAATGTACGTGTTATTATCTTCTGTTACTGTAAATGTATGCATGTCCTTTTCTAATGTCCTGTTTTATTAAAGACTAAACCTCTCCGAAGCTCTAACCAAGACCTTCTACAAACCCAAGTCTAAATTTGGATGCAACATATGTACAGCTATCACCCCACTATTGCCTGGAATAGGCTCCCACTAGAAATCAGGACCCTTACACATCCTAAACAATTTAAGACTGCCACCAAAGAGCACTTTAAATGTCAGTGGTACTGCAACTGCACTCTCCCTCCTTAACATCCCCTACTTCTCATACCTTAATCTACTTTCTGCCCTTAACTCACTCTTCTCACTAACTCTCTAATTTTCCTTGATTACTCTTTCTACTGTCTTGTAAAATCTATTAAGCAAATTGCCCCAGAGAAACATTCTATTGTAATTGTCTTGCCTTCATGGAACTACATCATGATAAAACTGGGTTTTTGTAACCACTTACCCCTAAAATTATACTCATCTTAATGACATATTTCTTTTTATACATTTTGAAATAGTTATGCTATACTCCTGATTATTGACACTGTATAACATTATCTTGCTACTTAATGCCTTGTAATCTGTAACATTGCTGTTTAATGCTAATTTATAATGAAAATTGTATAATATGTTGGGAGCTTTTCTCCCTGGGCCACCACTGAAAAAGGGCTCTTCAGCTCAGTCGGACAATCCTGGTCAACAAATGTAAAATAAATAAATCTGTGTAAAATATTTCAAAACCAAAGTTTTCACCTTTAGTCACTGAAAAGACATCTCGTTACTTCTCACAGAATAACATTCCTAGATTGCCTGCTAGACATGTATGCCTAATGATGGTTTATTTACATGTAGAAAAGATAGCTTTTTATTGCATCAATTTTCTGCAGTTCTCTTAATGATTGACTGACTACAACAAAGGAATATCCCAGGAGTTTCGGGTGCATGGCTTCTACTATTCTGATGATTCTACTAGTAGATTTATCGAGGGGATAAAAATGTCAGTATGAATTCTGCACCAATTCAGTCCCCCCTCCCCCAAATCTGTGCTCAGCTTTGTAGGAAAGCACTATGGACAGATCAAACCTTATGGAGTCAAAATCCTTACAGAAATGGGATGGGTTGTAGGGAAACTTTAAACATAGATGCATCAGAATTTTCTTGTGTGGGCTGTATATAAAGGAATCTGATTGAAGGGTCTTTGTGTCCATTTCAAGAAAAACAAAAAATGCGATGTATTAAAGAAAATAGTGTTGATAAATGCTTTGAAGACCTTGAATTAGTTATGGACTCCAGAATCTCTTCAGTAATCGCAGATAAACACCACTGTGATATGGTACATAAATAAACAAGGGGAACCAGGTCCTACCCCTCTGCAGATTAGCCACGATAGCCTAGGAACTTGTAACTTGGCACAGTTTATTCAAACCCAAGCACCTACATACAGCAGAAACAATGCTTTTGCAGGGGGGCAAGCCCCCTACACCTCCTGTACCCTTGCTAATTCTATATACCAACTCCGAGATTGCACTGCAGTGGGGAAAAGGGCAAATTTCCTGATCCATGCTGTAATGCAGTCTCTGCCAGAACAGTTTGACGGACTGGATTATTGATCGTATGGCTGACCTCCGAGTTGATAGCCTAGTAACCAGCCTGCTATGAAAAGATCGAACAGACAGATTGTCGAGACCAAATGATTGATAATTCCATCTATCGAACTGTTTCAGCTGAGATTGCATTATAGTAGAGATCAGGAATTTTTCCCTTTTCCCCACTGCAGGGCAATCTCTTTTGAGTTAATATGTATAACTAGCAAGGTGTGTAGGGGGGATTGCCCCCCCTGCAAAAGCATTTTCTGTTGTATGTGGGTGTTTGGGCTTGAATTTTTTTTTAACTGAATTGTCAGTCGTACCGTGTCGACTGTATAAGTTTCGACTGTCTCTCCATTCAATCTTTTGACATAAAACCCCAGTTTATTCCCTCAAGTTACTTCCATTCCATCAGAGCCGAATGTTTGGTAGATATGTTGAACAAATCTAGGACAGACCCCAAGAGTGGAAGTTAAACAGTGGGCATCTAGGAAATTTATATTATGGGAAAATTCTCCTTTCTTCCTTTCATAGCAGACAACTGAAGAAATTCAAAGGCCTGAAAGACTGTCTTTTCTTTCCCCATGCAAGGGAATGTTGCTATATGCCTTCACCACTTTCTTCTGATAACCAGATGTCCTTCCTTATTACTGTTTAAGTATTCTTTACTCCTTAAAATATCTTTCCAAGGATATCTGAATGACTGCAATACCAACGCCTTTACACCTTCAAGATGCTGTATGTCCTACATGCAAGGAGTAAGGGTACATATGTGAAGCACAACTACTTAATCCTCAAAACTACTTTGCTGCCAGTCCAAAAGCTAAGCTTTAATTCAGTCTGCAAGCTGTAGACATGGTTACTATAGTGAGCTTTCTAAAGATTAGTGCCCCGTTGGTCTCCGTCTCTCTCTGTCTCTGTCTGTCTCTCTGCCTGTCTGTCTCTGTCTCTCTGCCTCTCTGCCTGTCTGTCTCTTTGTGTCTCTCTGCCTGTCTCTTTGTGTCTCTCTGCCTGTCTGTCTCTTTGTGTCTGCCTGTCTGTCTGTCTCTTTGTGTCTGCCTGTCTGTCTCTTTGTGTCTGCCTGTCTGTCTCTTTGTGTCTGTCTGTCTGTCTCTTTGTGTCTGTCTCTCTGTCTCTCTCTCTCTGTCTCTCTCTGTCTCTCTCTCTCTCTCTCTCTCTGTCTGTCTGTCTGTCTCTCTCTCTCTCTCTCTCTCTCTCTCTCTCTCTCTCTCTCTCTCTGTCTGTCTGTCTCTCTCTCTCTGTCTCTGTCTGTCTCTCTCTCTCTGTCTCTGTCTGTCTCTCTCTCTCTGTCTCTGTCTGTCTGTCTCTCTCTCTTCCTTCCATATACCTTAGCTTACATGTCATCCAGGAAGGGACATGAGTGTGGAAAGCAAATTCACAATAAAGATGGATATGAACAATGCCATGTATGTATTTATTTATTTATGTATGCATGTCTTTTTTTTTGTTTTGTTCAGTGCTAACCACGACCATGCATGGTGAGATTTGTCAGGCATTTGTCCTTAAGACACACTCTGCAGTTGCCTATCATCCCTTTCTATTTATTTGGAGAATAGTGGTTGAAGATTTTGGCTCTGGGTATTATGGCTGAATCTGCTCTCCTTGCCATTCAGTTGCAGTTTAAAAATCCAAAAAGGCACAAACTGATGAGCTGTTGTCCAGCTTTGTCTTCAGGTTGGATGAAGAACCCGAGGACCGTCCAGTGCCGCTGTCTGTTATCTCTGCTGTGACCCAGTCGGAGGCCGACATGGCGACCTTCACATCTGCTGAGGCTGTGCCTATGTCTGATGTAGATGTGGAAGGGGAGTTACTTATGACTATTTCAGAGGGGCCTGGGTGGATTCTCCAAATACTTGTTGGGGAGTTAGGTGCCTGGTATCCTCATTAAATCTAGACATTCAGTTCATTTATCAGCCATTTCCACTTGTCTGCCTGCGAATCCACCTCTGGCTTCTAGTTTTGAAGTCAAACGGTTTTTGAAGGGTGTCCTTCATATTCTTTTTCCAAGAAAGCCTGTTACTCCTCCTTGGAACCTTTAATTTTCTTGAAAAATTGAACCAGTCCCCTTTTGAGCCTGTAGTTTATTTTTCCGTACAGCATTCATAGCAGTTTCACCTTTTTTCGCAAGGACAGGGTGTCTATTAGTACCAATCCCTTCTTTTATGCTCAAGGTAGTTAATGATTTGTGCTTGGATCAGTCCTTTCATATTAGTTTTTCCCTTCTCCACAGAATCCTAGTGTGAGGGTTCTTCGCACCTTGAGTTTACATAGACTGCTCAGATGTTACTCAGTCAAGACAAAATATATCAGGAAATCTGAGCAGCTTTTTGTTTTCATGCCAGGAAATTGGGTTTGGTAGTATCCAAGCAAACAATTTCCAAGACCATATTTTTTTGCTAATCTTTTCGTGGCAGATGGCTGTTTTCAGTTCATCCTCATTCTACCAAGTCAGTGCCATCTCCCAGTGCTCTTTTTGAAGGATCTGAATACTAGAGCCATCTTGGAAGCTGCTTCTTGGTTATGTGTTCATGCTTTCACCAGACATTACAAGTTGGATGTCCTTTTTAGGGCCAGGGCAGTTTTTGCCAGGGCCATCCTTCATGGGTTGTAGGAGGGCTTTTCTGTAACTTCTTCCTTCCATTCTTTACACTTGGGAGAGTACAAAGGCTACTGAAAAAATACTGCAACAGTAATAAGGAAGGACATAGTACAGTTGTGTAAGATCTTACCATAACAGTAGATGTCGTAATTCTCATTCTTGCAGTATTCTGTCCTTCCCTCCTACTCCCCGTTTTTGGTTTTCTTTGTGGCTTAGGAATTTTCTTTCTCTTCATATACCTGTTATTGCTGTGACAACCCTCCACTCCTCCACTTTTAGCCCAGTAATCAAGGAGGCTCAATTCGCACCACTGGCACCAGTAGGGGATATTCACTGGGAGGATAACAGGTACACAGTATCTCCAGATGCAGCCCTCTGCATCGAGCATAATTTCCCTTAAGAGCACACAGAGAACACATTCAGTCCGGGGCTGGTTCCTCTCTCTTTCTCCTGATCCCCAATAAGACTCCCCACTGGCACAGTTGAGTCCTTGGCCAGGGTTCCAAGCCAAGTCCCCCAACATGCAGACTGTCCAACCAGTGCTTCATGTCCCTGCCCAAGTAGCTGACGCACACTCTCTGAGATTTGATTTACACACACACACACAGCTGGGAAAGGCTGGCACAGTTTTACTAGCTATATCCCCTCTTGCCCAGATTATAGGGTAGTTATCACTGCCACCGGAACCCCTCGCCAGCTACTTTAAGGCCCTTAACAAAGGATGTCCAATTTTACTGAGTGAAATTTAATAGCAATATAAATGATAGTTTGACCAAGAGCAAGGCTATTGGGAATGGCCAACACAGTGTCTCCAAATAGGCGGATACTCTCAAAACTTAAATATCTCTACAAAGATCAGCCCCAATGAAAGGTTTTAATATATCTAATAATAAAAGAGCAAGACAATACTAAACACATATTCGCAGTGATATCAAAGTTCAAAATCACAGGAAATATTTAAAATAACATTGAAGGACAGGCTCAGACAAATAAAGAAAAACATTATCTAAACTAAGCTTCACTATATTCCTGACTGAATCTGAGAATCACTGTTCCCTACTCACTAAGTAGACCAAGGCAGATAATGTGGTGATTGGTCCTCCTTGTTGTCAGGACTAAGACAGAATACAGAATGTTCATTCTCACTAAGAGACTTCTCAAAATAATATCTAAAATATTACCTTTGGGATAGTTTGCAGAATGACATAACTTCTGGTCATCTGACTTGTAGTTCCCATGCAAAGCCCCATTGCTGGAAGCTGGCAGGACTTTGTACCTACCTGTAAAAACAGACACACAATGGCTTTTGCTCAGATCTGTGGCAGGTGCTGAAGTCATAAAACAATTTCATACCTCCATGCTTCCAGAGTAGTAATCAGTTCACCCCAAAGACAATGCAGAAAGCTTCCTAATACAGGCTTTCTCTCTCTGGCTGCATTGAAACCTGTGAGATAGCATCTTTGCGGCCTAGCCTATAAAGTGATTTTAATTTCAGATATATTTTAAAGTTTGCTAGACTGAGGTTATCCTCCTGATTTCAGTTTTTTCTGTGAACATTTAAACAGTTACAATAGTGCTTTTGTGCATTTCTGCCCTCCTTCAGTAGGGCACACCGTTAATACATTTCAAACACAAACACTTTAGAAATACCTTTTCAACACAAACGTTTGTACAAATCAGTTTGATATACACCTGACATATAGTTCTAATACATCTGGCACACCAGCATCTTGTATAAATCAGTCTGATATTCACAAATGACATATCATTTACAAAATTCCAGCTAGCTGTGCTGGCAGTACCTACTTTCATCACATTTCCTTTCTTTCTTTTTTCTGGGGCACTTCACTTCTGAGGGTTATGCAATCATATATCACAGAAGTACTTTGTCTGCATATGGGATACAAGAATGGCATAGGGTGCCCAAAAGGTATAAAGGCTTTGCTATGCTGGCTGGATGTTAGGTTATCCTCTGCAGGATATCCCAAGAGTAAAGAGTAATGCAACACTGAGGAGTAGGACATCTACTGTGGTGGTAAGATCTTACACAGCTGCACTGTGCATCATTTGATCACTGCTTTTAGTAGTCTTAACAGGGTATACTCATGTAGCTAAGGTATAACAGCAGAGTGCTTTCCTTGTGCCCAAAGTGTTAACCAGCTTGAGCAGAGCTGAAGCATGATCCTCTTGCAGGCTTTTGAGGATTGATGGTTTTAAATTTTAATGGGAGTGGACTACTTCTCTTGTACCAACTAGTGCTACCAGGCCTCCCCGGAATTTAGGCATTTTCTGTTTTGGCTTAACCATGTGGGACAACCTACCGGTTCCTTGGTAGTTCTGGCCACAGAAAAAAAAAATCCATGGAGTCTTTGCCCCTTCAGCACTAAATTGCTTCTGCCACAGATGAGTGACTCTGCTATGGCCAATACTGATTTCTCGGACCATTCATCTTTTTTCTTGGCTCCCTCTGTTGTATTCCCAACAGCTGCCATGAACTGGGGGTTCGACACATCTTCTGTAGCTGTTGGAGTGCCCTTGGTGGGCAAAGGAGAACCACTTTTTTGGTCCTGGAAGGAGTAGTAAGAAATATTTCTCTGCCTAGCCAGACTGGGATACCTGGCCCAAGGGAGGTCTTGCCTGTCAAGATTGTGTATTTCTTTATAAAATCTTGTTAGCAGAATGTGAGACCTTTATTTTTGCCTTTCTCTGTTACTTTAGACAGGAATGATTTATTGGGATTAGCTCAAGTTCTTTACCCTACCAGTTTTGAGTGTTTATGGTAAGAAAGAGAGCAAAGTGCTCCCCTCCCACTCTGAGGATGTTCAAGACTTTGAAAAGCAAAATGTTGTTTGAAGGGGTAACTTGTTGTCCTTCTGTATTACTGTTGTAGTATTCTTTACTATAGAGACCTCCTGCCTAGGACAGCCCAATGTTCAGCTAGTATACCAAAGCCGTATGATCTTGTATGTGCTATATGTCACACGTATGCTCCCTGCACAAGGTCATATGGCATAAAGGTCAAGTACAGACCCAGTTACTCAGAACTTCTTTGTCACCAGTCTGAATGCCATTACTGCTCATCAGTCTGAATCCCTTGTTGCTTTGGTGCCTACATAGCTGTCAGATAAGTGCCCGTTGATGTAGGTGTTTTCCCTTTCCTTTGGTCTTGTATTTTATTTTGGTTACTTAGAGTTCATGTCTTCCAAGAAGGGAAGATATCCGTGTGGAAGGCAGATTCCCCATAAGGATAGTCATGAACAGTGTTTCTTTTGTTTGGGTGCTTCCCATGACCATACCTCTTGCAATATCTGTAAGGCGTTTGTGCCCAAGATACATGGAAGCAGTTTGTCTTTCCTGGCTTTTTTATTATGAAAAACAAGGACTTAAACAGTTAGCACATGGTAGGACTTAAACAGTTAGCACATGGTATCATGTGGAATCCATTAACTCTGATATGCTCCTGTTAGGTAAGAAGGCCAGGAAGTCTCTGACAGATTCTTTAGCTGTCCATCCTCCACTGGACATCACTCGAAGTGGGTGATAGCTCTGTAGGCCTTCTGGGGTCTACATCAGATTCCTGTGTTGTGGTCCTGTCAGAGGCTGGCATGGGTCAGTCTTTTCGCGTGTTCTCTGAGACTTTGCAGCTATCTGCTCCAGATGTTGAGGGGGAACTGCGGTTGATTGTCTTGGAATGTCCTAAAGCGATTCTGTAGATATTGGTCAGGGAGGAAGTTCCAGGTACTCATTGAATCTTGCCAAGGGTCGGGACCCCTGGTATTTGTTAGGGCGGACATGCCTTCTAAGAAAAGGTAGATTATGTATGTTTGGTCTGTCCTAAGGATCCTCAAAGGGAATGTCGAGTTTACTCGGGGCTTGTGTTTTGCCCTGGTGGCCTTGAAGCTTCCTCATTGTGTTTTGGTGCCTTCTTTTCCTTGGACCTCTACCTCTTCTAAATGGCCTAGGGAACTGGATTCCTTGGATGAGAATTCAGAGTCTGAGGGGTTCTTGTCCTATTTTTCACTGATGCCTTTGCCTTTGGCTTATGGCCCTGAAGAGGAGGAATCTATTGGCCTTGGGTCTCCTTTTTGAGGAATTGTCCTTGGGAGAGACTTGCTAGGATAATGGAATACTTTTAAGTGGGATTCCTCTGAAGTGTCTGATATTCAAAGGAGGTAGGAGTTGCTTCAGGTGGATACATGCCCTCTGCAGTTCCTCTTCTGTTGGCTGCCTTGTTGGACACTTTCATTGCCGCTTCCATATCTCCTAATTCTCTGCCTCCTGCTCCTAAGACAACTAAGTTCTATAAAAATTGACAGCCCTCAGAGACCTTGATTATGTGTTCTACTGCTGTGGTGTCCGTCCTTTTCTGGCAAACCTTCCAGTCTCTTGCCTCTTCCAAACACTTGCCTTCTGATAAGGATAGTAGAGAATGGAGAGGGTTGGGTAAGGTTTACACTGCTTCTACTTAGGCCTTTAGGATTGTTTAGTTAACAAATCCACATGCCCAGATATGATCTGGCCTTGACTGCTCAGGCTTGTCAGGTTATTTCTAACCTCCGTGATTCTGAAGGCAAATCTTATGCCTTATCTATTTTAGGTTCTGCTTCTCAGGTGGCTCACCACATCAAGTGTAGCTATGATACTGCTGATGCCTCTTCCAGGACTGCAGCTTTTGTGTCTGTCATGAGGTGTTGTTATTGGCTTCATCTTCAGTCTTTGCCTGAGGACATTAAGGCCTTAGGGTAATAAACATGGCCATCCTCTGGATTTCAGTGTACCTCTCCTTCCTTGCCTAAAAAAAGAATGTGTGGATTCGCCATTTTGTTCTCAACCCAGTCCTGCCCTTTCAGCCTCCAGTTTCTTCTCAAGAACTTTTCACAAATGCCTCAGACATGGGGTGGGGGGCTTCATGTGGTCACCTAAAAGTTCAGAATCCCTGGCCCTCCCATCACAAATCATACCATATCAGCATCAAAGATAAGAGCACTGATTCTGGCCCTTCAAGCTTTTCACCTCATGTTCTCTCCAGGCCCCTTGAAGGTGTACACGGACAACATTACAGTGTTGTGGTATGTCAGCAGACAGGCACAAAATCCTACCTCCTCTGCAGGATGGCTGTTCAAACTTGGGAGGTGACTCAGTTATCAGTTAACTCTTAAGAGCACAGTATAGCGGCAGACTTTGATCCGGGCCAAAACATAGGCTTACGAATGGATGCTTCACAGAGATGTATTTCTGGACATTGTTCATCAGTCGGGTATTCTTTGGGTGGATCTTTTTGCCTCCCCCCTGAACAAGCAGCTCCCTCTCCTGTTAGAGTGCCATGCTATCTTGCATTTTAAGATGGACACCCTTTATTTTCCTTGGAAGGGAATATTTCTCTGGCTTCCCTCCTTTTCTTCTTCTTACAGGATTTGTGCAGAAGATTCATCTGGACTCCCCAAAAATCTTGCTAGTGACTCCCTTTTGGCCAAGACAGCACTAGTTTGTCCCTGGCCAGATGCATTAAGAAGGAAATAAGCACAAGTTATCTCACTGGTTGGACCTCCTCACAGAGACAAGGGGTGTCTCATCCATCCCGTCTTGTCCACTATTCAACTGACACTGTGAGTGACTGGTATTGAACCCTTTTAGGCATGTCTGTAAAACTTTGAGCATGCCCTTAGAAAAGGAGGCAAGGAAACCCACAACCAGAAAAATCTTTTATGACCAAATGGAAAAGATTTTTTTGTCTGATGCCATTTTCATAATCGGGACCCTTTCTTGGTTCCTCTATTTGTGCGAGTTGCTCCAGTCTGGCTTGACCTATTCTGTAAAGGCCCATTGTCAGCCATTACTGCTTGTCTGCCCTAGAATCCTCCCTCTGCTTCTCGGTTTGAGGCCAAACATTTTCTTAAAGGCATTCTGCGTCTTAGATCTGCAAGGAAACCTATTCCTCCTCCTTGGGACCTACAATTTTTGTTTTGGAAAAATTTGACTCTGGCTCCTTTTGAGCCTACAGATTCTGTTTCCTTCACAACATTGCACCTGGAAGACTGTCTCTGTCTTCTGCTTGGAGGGTTTCTGATCTTCAGGCCCTTATAGCCATTCCTCCTCTTTTTTTGTTATTTCACTAGGACAGAGCATTCCTTTCTACTAATCTTTCTTTTATGTCCAAAGTGGTAAATGAGTTGTCCTTTAATCCATAAGTACCACTGCCTGCCTTCCTTTTCCTATTCTCAGTCTGCTAGGGATAGTCTTGCATGCCTTGCATTTGCGTAGACAGCTCGGGTACTATTTTGATTAAAACTAAGGCCATTCATAAGACTGACCAGCTTTTTGTTTTTCATTCCAGAACATATGGTTTGGCTGTTGCTAAGCAAACAATCGCCTCCTGAATATCTAAGGCCATTTTTTTTCCTTTCATGGCAAATATTTGTCTACTTCCATTAGAGCTAATTTCACTAGAGCTGTTTCGTCCCTTTTGTGGTGTTTTCTTCAAGAGGTTAGACACCAGTTCCATCCTTGAAGCTGCTACTTAGTAAAGGTATTCACTGAAGACCAAGCATTATAAATTTGGCTCTGGCTCTATCCATTTTGTATGCCTTTGTTGAGGGCTCTTCTCAGCATTCTACCTCCCTTTCTGTTTTTTGAACTTTTTTTTACTCTCTCTATGTTGAGAAATGCTGCAGCAGTGATATCAAGACATAGTACAGTTGATGTTTTTCTCTTTTTTTTTTTTACTGTTGTATTATTTGCTCCCTCCCTCCAACCTCCTCTTATTTGTTCTGGTTTTTGATTCTGTGTGACTGAGGGTCTCCCCTTTCTGTTCTGGATTTTCACCTTCTAGATGTGCATAAACGTTTGTCCTGTGGAGACTGTTCTTTACTGAGACAGTTCAGTTCTGGGTAACTGCGGCTGTATGTCACCCTTATGCCCTGCAGTCTGTGTGAGGAGTATGCGTGTGATGTACGGCACATACAAGATCATAAGGCTTTGGTATACTGGATGAATGTCTGGCTACCGTAGGCAGGAGATCCTTGTAGGAAAGAATGCTGCAGCAGTGAAGAGAAGGGCATCTACTGTTATGGTGTGATTTTGCACAACTGTACTTTATCTTCTGAGGTTTCTGATTTTGAGAGTTTCTTCAGTGTGTCTAAAGAAATATGACTTGTTGAATCTGGAATTTCCTGAATCTACCTCATGTCCTCCTCTTATAGCTTTGGAAAATCTATTCATTACAGCTTGTAACTTGCCTGACAACTAGCCTACTGCCCTTAAGAAAGCAGGTAGCTTGTGTAAAGTTCATCAATCTTGAAGTTCTTTATTTTCTAACCCTAGCTCAGATTCTGCAGCGACTTCCCTGACAAGCTCAGTTGCTGCTAATCATGTGTTTAATGTTAATCCCTCCTCTCCTGGCAAGGGTGGGAAAGTCTTTGAAAGTTTTTCTTGTTGGGGGGGTATTATGCTTATTTTTTAGAATTCTTAGTTGTTAAAGCTCACATTTTAAGATGTTTGCTTGCCTCTTTTGAGAGTGACTAACGCAATGGCATAGTTTCCTCATCTCAAGAAAATGTGTGTAATCTTATCAGTTCTGTCATTGAGTGGCTATCATTTGAAAGGTGCTTATGATTCAGATACCACTTCCAGCTGCTGCTGTTAGCACTGTAATGAGGAGGTTTGATTGGTTGCATACTCAGAATCTGCAATAATGAAATACTGAATTCTTCTTTAATGAGGTTGTCTGTTGACCATTTGCTGCAGAGGTCCTTAAAGTGTGATATGAGAGGGAAGCTGGTACAAGGAGTTTGACAGATTTTCAGCTTCGTTTTCCAAACTTGTCATGGATTTTAATGCTACTTCTGCAACAGTTTCTAAAAAAAAAAAAAACAAAATGACCAGACCTAGCAAGCTACTTTAAAATTTTAAAAAGCAGTGGCAGGAGGGCTGCAAGAAAAGAGGAGCCCCCTAGAGTAAAGTACAGTCTAACAAGTCTACCTTCAGAATTCCATCCACCCCACCTTAGCAAGCCTTTAAATTCTCAAAATCTAAACCTGAAATTCTCTTTGTCTGGCAATATGCAGTTTCAGATAAATGTGTTCTGGGAGTCATCCATTGTTGATACAGATGGCTGTGCCCCCCTTTCAGGAGATTATTCTCATCGGACAGATTAAAGCCCTGTCTTCCCTCTTGTTCAGCATCTCTTAACTCAAGAGGTTATAGAAGCTGTCTGTCATCCTTGGACAAGAGTAGCTTTTTATTTAAGATAGTTTCTGCTTTATGGAAATGAGTTCTAGATCTTTCCTTTTTAAACTAGTTTGTCAGTTCTAAATGATAGATGTTCATGATCCATTACCTTTTATTCACCATTTGTTTTTGTTGACCCTGGATTTAAAATGTTTATCACTTTCCTATAGCACCAGATGTGAAATGATTTTTAAGGTTTTGTCTGGGTAACACTTCAGTATTCTGTGTTGCCATTTGGGTTATCCACTGTTCTGAGTCTGAGGGTATTTAAAAAGTGTCTAGCTCCAGTGATAGCCTAGTGCAGACTGCAAGGTATTCACAGTTTTCATTTTTAGAATAACTTTCTAGATCTATTCCCGAGTTACTCCACTGAAAAATCTAAGCAGGCAAATTTATTGCGATACTAGGATTTATGGCTTCTGTGATGCTCTAACAAAATTACTCATGGAAAAGTCAAAAATGGTACCTTAAATGAGTATAACATTAAAACTGTATGACCAGCATTAACATCCCCCGACATTCTAGATTTCCTGTTTTAAGTAAGGAACATCTTTGGTGGAGAAACCAATTTTATCGAAATCCCATTCACCCGTTTTTATGTACATCTATAGATTTTTGTGTAACATTATTATTTCATAATGTTTCAGACAAGCACTTTTAGTAGTATTTAAGGTACATAGTGTTTTAAAACTTAACAAGTCATTCAACATGTATCGGAGTATTTCTGATGGTAATGTGATTAGGTGTGTGAAGTGATCATCTTTTAAAGTTCTTTTTCCTGGATTGTGCTTTCTGAATTTCTGCTTTGGTTTTAAGTTTGGGTAGGTTTTGATGGTCTGCATGGAAGAAGAGGAAAGAGAGAGCAAAAAAATCGAGCTGCACTAAAATTTACATTGAGCAAATTAGACACTTTAATTGCATTCTTAGTTAGTCACCATATGTTTAATAACCTAGAGTTTCACAGTGAAAGTTGAAAGGGGACTGAGATATGGGCTGCCATAGATGAGCACCTGAGATTTTGCATTATACTGCCTTCATTTTAGGTGTTGTGTTGAACTTTTGTTTTATACATGGAGTACACCAAGACCTAGAATACATTTGAGTTTGTTCTATCAGAAGTGAAACTGTTATCTGTAGATATGCATCGTGCCATGTTTAAACGGTTGACATGTTAACCAAGTAATTTCAAGTCAAATTCAAAGTAGAGCTGCAATGAAATACTTAGAGTGTGAATTTTATCTATTTGTAGCCGATTTTCCTGTTACTCCCTGAAAGTTTCCTAATGAAATCCCAAAGGAAACTGTGATATGGCCTTTTACAAATGGGCAGTACACTGGTATATTTAGAGATGTTGACTAATAGTCTGATAACTGGCATTATATCTGGTTTCTGTTTTATGTTCAACTTCTCAGTATGCAGAGTACAGTATTGCCATAGAATACTTTTTTGTAGCACTGTCTTAAGTAAAATTTATATATCTACATATATCTAAATATATATATACCTCTCTCTCTCTATATATATATATATATATATATATATATATATATATGTATATATATATCTTTCTCTCTCTCTCTATATATATATATATATATATATATATATATATATATATATATATATATATATATATATATATATATTTGAGGAGATATGTTTTGTACTTGTACCATGCATTGGCTATACTGTTGTACGACTCTCAAGCTGGAAATGTTGTGAGGCTCTTTTGCTATTGCCTGAAAGCTTAGAGAGAGATCAAAGATCAGGCCTAGTGACTTTAGTTCATATTTCTCTATTGTCATTTTGACATTTTGCATCATATTTGAATTATCATGTTATGTGCTGTATGAGTGCAGAAATGGACTGGAATATATATCTCGAGTTGTTGCACTAGAAGCAAAAATCCTACATATTTTACCAGAAGAATGTAATTTTCATTTGCAGATAACACCGGTGATTGATTTGATTGAATTAATGTAGTGGGGTTAAATTCAGCATAGGATACTCTGAATCTTCTAAGGGTATTCTTTGTAGCCAATTACATGTTGCTACTGCCTGACAGGTTCTTAGTGACATCGGGGGGGGGGGGGCTGAGGTGTGATCTCTTGCAAGTTGGCACTGCATCAGTTATTGTTGGAAGTATTCACTGCCAAAGTGGTATTTTGCATTATACCTGGTTTCCACTGGTAGTGTTATTCAGAGCTGCTTCAATGTGCAGAACTAATGTAATAGCCTAAAATTCTGCAATACTTTTATTAAATTATTACTTAAGATATAAGGAAACCTACATTAATATAAAATAAAACTCAGACATTTTCCATTTAAATGCAGTATATATCACATTTTCTTTGCTGCTATCATCAGTCCAACATTACAGAAAGATTGCTGAATTCCTGACTTCCCTTAAACCTCCCTGCTCCTCCTCCTGAACATTATGCATTTATTATTCCCACACTTTCCATTTACTTCTGTGTAACTTGTTCCTTTCCTTTTCTACAGACCACTGTTCCAGTTTTTATCTTTCTCTTTTTCCTCAGATACAGTTGTACACTTTGATTTTCTATTTTTTAGTAATTTTTTTTTGTCTACCAATGGAATTAAACTTTAAATAGGCCTTACTTTAGGCAATTCAGATCCTGTATCCCAGCTCAAAAGAATAATTTCCTTATTTAGCGCCATTTGCTCATCCAATATTTTTAGAGTACTTTGCAGGGGAATTTTTATAATTTGCAAACTTGTTATACTCCCAAAACATATATTTCCATTCATCTCTTCTCCATCACACCCTCCAACATTTGCTGTCTACCTGAGAAACTTTTTTGGAGTATGCTTGGGCTATAAAAATACCTATGCAAATACCCCCAAGCAAAGAACCCAAACCTTCTGGACATGGTTGCATACTTGGGAGCCATAAATATGTCTTCCCACTATTTTCTTGTAAATTGCTTTTCCAGTCTCTCTTACCTCCGAGTTCTATAGTTTATCGTGTAGTATTTTTTATGCCCTACTACTTATTCTTTTTTAACAGCTGCTTCATGTTCTAGATCAAACTAAAATCTATACCAGAGTAGGTGTTTCACTTAAAATCACCTTATCCCATTCTCTTTGCCTGTACTCTTCAGTTCAAGCCCTTGTACAGAAGGCAGTCTCTAGCCTGCAGTCCACATATCTTGGCCTCAACCCACTTTTTTTTTTTTTTTTTTTACTGTTCCTGCTTGAGTTATTTGCTCTCAATATCCTTGTTCATTTGCCTGGTTTCTCTAGAGTAAATGCCAGCCCTCTCTTGCCTATTGCTGTATCCCTTCTTGCAGTCATGCCTATTGGCGAAATCTCCTTTCTCCATTCTTGTATTGGCATAGTTCTTAAAATATTTTCTGTGACTTTGAGTATAATATTCTGTATAGTTTGTTTTTATTCTCCTTAAGAATATGCATCCAAAATATCTCTTTTGAACTCCCCCACCTTGCTTCGTCATCCCTTTCCACTTCGAATTATAACCTTCTGCTTGTGTAATGTATATGAGCCTTATCTGTATTGCTCTGAAATATCCGTTCAAATCAGGTAAACCTAAACCACCTTGTTTTATTGGAAGGATCAGCTTGTCCCACTTAACCGACCCCCCCCCCCAAAAAAAATTCCTTCAATATTTAATTGTCTGCAACTTCTTCTCTGGTTGATAAAAAAAAATATATATATATATGTATGTATATATATATATATATATATATATATATATATATATATATAGAGACCGGGAGACGAACCGACCGACAGGGAAGGAGACTAAGCGACCGACAGGGTAGGTTTACCGACTGGGAGAGCGACAGCGGAAAGACCGACAAGGGAAATGTGCGTCGTGACATGATAAGTGTGCGACAGTTACGGAGTTAGGGCCGGTCAGGTAAGTGTCTTGAAATTGTGGGATGTCGGGTTAGGCTGTGGGACAGGTGAGTGTGTGTTTGTGTCGGAGGTAGGGTTGGGTTAGGTAAGTGTGTGATAGTGAGGGACTGTAGTTTTGGGACGGGTTAAGTGAGTTAGGGTTAGGGTGCAGGTAGGTGAAGTGTGCGATGGTGTCGGTGCTTGGGTTAGGGGTGGGTAAGTGAGTTAGGGTTAGGGTGCAGGTAGGTGAAGTGTGCGATGGTGTCGGTGCTTGGGTTAGGGGTGGGTAAGTGAGTTAGGGTTAGGGTGCAGGTAGGTGAAGTGTGCGATGGTGTCGGTGCTTGGGTTAGGGGTGGGTAAGTGAGTTAGGGTTAGGGTGCAGGTAGGACAAGTCAGAGATAGTGTCGGACGTTAGGGTTAGGGTTTAGGTTTAGGTTAGTGGATGTGTTGTTGTGTGCTTGTGTATTTGGCGTATTTTGTGTCGGTGTTTTGTTGTTCGGTATGTTGCGGTGTCGGTGTGGTGTGTTGTCGGTTGTTTGGGGTCGGGGATGTGTGTGTCGGTGATTCGTACGTTCGGTGTATGAAAGTAGACCCATATATATATATATATATATATATATATATATATCTATATATATACCTGATCCATATAAAAGACTAAAGAGACTAAAACTTTAACTGCTTGTATTTTGTTATCCATAAATAAGTTTCCAGTTTCTCAATTTTTGTATCCTCTTGTTTAGTCTCTTCCCACATATCCTTTGCTGCAATAACGGAAGCCTTTTTAATCCATGCATGTAAATATTTAATCTTGTGTTCCCATAAATATAAATATTCCTGAACCAATTTATGCATGGGTACATATTTTAAGGGTATAGCTTTTTTATCGTCATTAATTTTGTATCCCAGACAAAATCTAAACTGTCCCAATGTTCCACAATGACATGTCCTTTTCTGGATTTAACAGGTAAAAGATATCTGCAAATAAAGCCAAATTTTCTTCATTACGATATCGGTTATATTGTTGTAGTCCCTTATTTTCTTTGTCAGTGCCTCTCAATGTAAAGCAAATAATAACAAAGGGAAAAGAGGACACCCCTGCCTAGTTCCTGTCTTAAAGTGCAGCTTGTCCGAGAGGAACCCTCCTACTTTCACTGTTGCCTCCAATCCTTCATACATTTTTTTTATTTTATTATATCCAGGAATGCAAATGCTTCCAGTGCTCTGCCCATAAAATCACAGTTTATCAGATGTTTTCTCTGCATCCAGACCCACCAAAAGAGGCATCTTATTACATTCTGCTTTCCTCTGGATCATCTGTGTTCTGTTCATGTTGTCAAATGTTTGCCTTCTCTACAAAACCACACTGATCCATATCAATAATTTTGGCAACACGTTTGCCATTCTTTCTTTTAGCTAGTATATACCTAAAGACTTTATAATTGTGGTTTAAAACTGAAATGGATCTATATGAAGCAGAGTCTAAAGAGTCTTTGCCATCTTTAGATAACATACCCTCCACGGCTTTCTTCCAAAATGTTTGTTTTCCATCCTTTTTAAAATACTTTTAAACAAAATCTTCCAGATCTTTTATCACTTTCGTCTTCCTAATTTCCAAACTTCCACAGTAGTACAATTTGTTCCTGAAGATTTTCTAAAAGATTGAAATATACATCACTGTTTTTATCTCCTCACCTCCTATCTTAATTGTTAGTTGTTGAACCTGGTCTCCCTCCATCCTTGGCATAATTAAGTGTTCCATAAATAATTTTTACCTATTTTTACCCTTTCTTGATTTTTCATATTTATCTGCTTTATACAATTTTTTATAAAAGTTTCAGAATATTTCTAAAACCTCTACAGGATCTCTGGTTGGTTATTTTTCTTGTTATAGGCTCCCTGAGTTTGGCGACAACCATTTCAATGCTCTGTTGCTCAAGTCATGCTAAAAGGTTTTGTGCTCTGTGGTTGTTAAATTTGCTTAACTGCAGTCTTTCTAGACTCCTGCATATTATCCAGATACTCCCTTATTTTCTCTTTAGCACTCTGCATTTGCCCCTCATCTTGTTCTGTGAGATTACTCTTATTATATAATACTTTAACCTTCGGCAGTCCCTCTAAGTAATTTCTGTTACTTCTTAACCGCATCTTTCTTTTATTTCCACCCTATTTTTAAACTTCATTTTCATTTTTTCCAGTCACTAGCTATAACTTCTGAAGATGTTTCTGGCTTTCCCTAATAACTCTAATTTCCACTACTCATTCCTTAAATTCCTCTCTAACAGGTAGGCGAGAAAGCACCAGTGTCTTATTTTTACTTCATTACCCTCTGCATTTTTATCTTATTTTTTATTAGTGCATGATTAGAAATAGTAATTAGCTGTGTCAAAGCTTTACATTAAATGCACATGGTCCTGTGAAGTATAAAATGTATCTACACTAGCCAGTTACTGTACCTCGAGGAATAAAACATATAAGTTGTCAGTAACTACTACTGAATTGACACCTTCCATGCCAAATATTTTCATAATTTTCTTCAGAAATCTGCCCTCCTGTGTTGTCATATTGTCCCGTTTGGGTCCCCCTGATTCATCCTCTCTGTTCCAAATCAAATTCCAGTCCCCGCCTATAAGTAATCCCTTTTCTCCCAAAATTTTATTCTCCATAGTAGCAGTTTTTGGTGAAATACAAATACATGCCAGTTAATCCACCCCTCGTTCAGTAGCACCTTGCTACCAAAAATCTACCATGGTCTTTTCCCTACTCTTTCACTTTTGGAGCCATTCTAGCAATTGGTGTAATTACTCCACTTTTTCTTCTGTCCCTGATATTGTGCAGAATATCCATTCCGAAATCCTCCGTCAAATTCACATGCTCATTTCTTTCCATATGTGCCTCCTGGGTCCACTTCAAAAATACTGACTTTCAAAATCCCTAAACTCAAAATACTGAGACCAAAATCTCTAAAGCTCAAAATACCGAAAAAAAACAGTACAGCAACACAACTGTATTGCAGCAGAACTACATACAGAGACATATTGCTCTTCTGCAAGTATAGGCAGGGGGGCTGTGCCCCCACACCCCCTACCACTTAAATATATCAACTCCAAGATTGCACTTCACTAAAGTGCAATTTCGGAGTTGATATATTTAAGTAGCGGGGGGTGCAGACCTCCACGAGGGGGTCCAGGGGGGGCTTGCCCCCCTGCTTTATACTTGGAGAAGAGTAATACGGTTTGTGTTACATTTGTTTCGGTATGTACTTGTGCTGGAATATAAAAAGTGTTGGTATCCTGTGTGTTTTCAGTATTTTAAGTTTCAGTATTTTGAGTTTTCAATATTTTAAGCTTTAGAGATTTTGGTCTCAGTATTTTGAGTTTAGGGATTTTGAAAGTCCAGTATTTTGAAGTGGACCCGTGCCTCCTGTTGCATTTTCATTGTGCAGTTCTTACTGTTGTTCAATACTATTTCCTTTTGTTATTTATACCTTTAAGGCCTTCACATTCCAGTATAATTTGGACAGTGTAACCATCATGGTAACAAGCCATTGTGTGTATTCCAGCTTTTGTGTTGCATGCACATAATGTTTGGCAAGCTGATCTTTTGTATAGATGTTTTTTTTTTCTCCTCTCCATTTGAGCCTATGTCACATTTTTTCAAAACTTAAGGTTTTTTTTAAGGGTTTTCATTAAAACTAAAATACAAAACACCCCCATCCCCTATTAACTTGGGACAAATGCTCAAAACTGTGTACATCTTCAAAACATTCTTTAACCTTCCAGAAGAGAACATTTTACCCAAATTTACTGCTGCATCTACAGGTATTATCTAATGTAAAGTTAAGGTTACACATGCTAAAGCACAACACTGCCTGTGCTCCCACTTACACTGATCATAGGTTCATACTAGGCTATCTGCCCTAGGGCATTTATAAGCCTAGCCAGAGTGTGTGTGGCTTTCACCACCCCTTAGGATGAGAATACTATACCCATTAGTTTGCTGTGCCTCTGTCCAGCAGTGATACAGAGATGATTCCCGGGGTAAACCTACTATCTCCCATCCACTCGTCAAGATTTCTCTTGAACAGAGTCAGTGAGGGGCTCTGCCTCACATGGACTGGGATTCTGTTCCATAGTGTAGGGAGTCTCTGGGTGATGAATCTGTCCCTCCAGCACGTCCAATTTATATCCGTGTTGAGGTTTAAGTCTCTTGCTCTCGTGGCTCTGGTGGATTTGGATTTTTGAGGTGGAGCATGTCCATTAATTCGGGTTGGACATGGCCTTGTATGTCAGGCACAGATCACCTCTGAGCAGACGGTATGTGACTGAATAGAGCTGGAGTTTCTTCAGTCGGGCATCGTATGACATATGTTTGAGCCCCTTTATCCTTTTGGTGAGGAACTTCTGGGGTCTTTCCAACTGCTGCAGGTGTCAGGTAAGGTACATTCCGAATGGGGCGTTGTACTCAATCATTGGTCTGATAAGTGAAGAGTACAGGGGTACAGTGACCTCTCTCCTGATCTGGATGTGAATCCTTCATGATCAGGTGGGCTATGTAGAAGGTCTTCCTAACCACTTTGGCAATGTGAGTGTCAAAAGAGAGGTCACTGTCAACTTGGGTCCCCAGGTCCCTGATAACTTCTTCCGTGTTTAAAGGATTACCACCTATGTGGTAATTAGGGGTTACCTTGTTTTTCCCAAAGGGTATGACTATACATTTTTTGGCATTTAGCTTAAGGCCATGGCTCTGGCACCAGTTATCCATTTCTATGAGACCTTTCTGGAGGATGTCTGTGTCTGATGGAGTGTCAGTTATGGTGCCCAGTTTGCAGTCATCTAGTTTGTCAGCCACAATCCCCCTATGTTTGCCTGCACTTCAGAAAAATAAATGCCGAACAAGAGGGGGCCCAGGACTGAGCCCTGTGGGACACCGCCTGTGACCGGCTTAGAGTCTGACATGGCACCAGCAACTCTAACCCTGTGTGTTCTGTCCTTGAGCCAGTTTGCAACCCATCTTGTGACATATGGGTTTACATATAAGCTGGTGAGCTTTTCTATGATGCCCGAGTGGGGTATTGTGTCGAACGCTTTTGCTAGGTCAAGGTAGGCTGTGTGAACTGCCTTACACTCATCAATGGCCTTAGTGACTGTTTCGAAAAAGTCGACCAAGTTCAAGAGGCAGGATCTGCCCTTGACAAAGCCAAATTGGGTAGGATCCAGTGTCTGTAGGTCCCCAATGTCTTTATTTATGAGTTCCATTATGATCCTCTCCATAGCTTTGCAGACCAGGCTCGTCAAGCTTATGGGGCGGTAATTTCAGGGTCCGTAGAAGCACCGCCTTTGTGGAGTGGGACCACAGTTGCCGTACGCCATTCTTTGGGTACGTATCCTGTAGTAAGGCTAAGATTAAACAGCAGCCTTATGTGTGGGTTTAGTTCCTCATTGAGTTTGTGTAGCACACAGCCGGGGACACCGTCCGGTCCCATTGATGCTGTGTTTTTTGCTTTAGAGAGAGCAGCTCTCACCTGGGCATCTGAGATGTTTGGGAGGCTAGACTCTGGTGGGATAGATATTTCTCCTTTTGGGGGGGAGGGAGGGGAGAAATTTGCACTGAACCTGTCTGCGGGTTCAGTGATTTTTTTATCATTTTGGACTAATTCTGAGCATATTCCACCCAGGTTTCTAACATAGCTAAAGAAGGCTTTATGATTGTCTTTTGTGTCATTAGCGATTTTTCTCTCAAAGTTGGCCTTGGATGATTTTATGAGTGATAGTAGTTTTTTGCTAGTATTGATCAGAGATGCCTTCCCATTTAGGGATTTTGCTCTGTCATGTAGTAGCTTTCTCCTCTTGTTGTAGAGTTTGTTTATGGCTGGAGTCCACCAGACCCGGGCGCCTGCCTTTGGTGGAAAGGGTCTTGATTTTATTAGGGATTGCTTGATCCATACATTCCTGGAGGTGCTCGTAGAAGGCATTTGTAAGGGTTTCAGCAGCGTGGGTTGTGGTTTCCACTGGCTCGCGGGCCTTGAAGGCTACCACTCCAGTCTTAAGAAGTGTGAAGTTTGCTCTTGAGAACTTCTTCACTGTGCCCTTTTTTTGGGGGGGGGGGGGGGGAGGATGTGGATCTCCAGTGAGATTAATTTATGGTCTGATCTCACCAATGAGGGATATACTTCCGGTGTGGAGCATTTTGTCCCCATGTTTGTGATGATCAGGTCTAGTATATTTTCTCCTCTTGTGGGAATGGTGACTAGTTGTTCCATAGCATTTGAGTTTATGAACTCAAGGAACCTTTGGGCTAGGGTGTTGGGGCTTGAGTAATGTTCCCAGTCTATGTTTGGGTAGTTGAAGTCACCCAATATGATGGTGTTTGGAGAGACATTCATACTCTTCAGTGTCTTCAGGAAGGCTGTGTGGGTTTCCTGAGTTTGAGAAGGTGGTCTGTAGCATGTTACAAACTGTAGGGCAGTTTTACCTATGGTTAATTGCACCTGGATGGTCTCCGATGCTTGGCGTTGCCACTAACCTGGAAGTGTGGGTATCCTTTATGAATATGGATACCCCCTCCTTTTGTGGTTCGGTCCGGATTTTGGGGTGGTAACGCATGATACGAGGTATAACCTGATAGTGCTGGGGTGCTCTCAGGAGCCTTGAACCAGGTTTCAGTCACAGCACAGACATCGATGTTCTCCATACTGAGGAGGGCTTCGAGGGCGTGCATCTTGAGGTTTAGACTTCTGGCATTGAGCAGTATTACCCTTAGTTTTTCTCCATTTTTGTTTTCTAGGGCGGTAGGTTTATCATTTGAGCCTTGCCTAAAAAGGCACTATGGGGTGGCAAGAGCCTTTGCCAATATCCGGAAGCCCAGGGTGACAGGTACAAGCCGTCCCTTGAGAAGCAGCGTGGCTTGTCAAGCATGTCATCCCAGGCAGACAGACATTGGATCCCCTTAGAATGACACCAGTAATTAAGCCAATTATTAAAGCTGATCATTTTGTCTCTGTATTGTGGCATCATTCTTGGTGAGGGTAGGATACTGCTCAGGGTCAGGGTCATACCGGCCTGGGCTACATAATCTGAGAGCTCCTCTCTGTCTCTTTTCATGTAGTCCAGGGAGGTACGTCTCAGGTCGTTCACACCGGCATGGACAATGACGGAGTCATACTTGTACTTGCTGTGGAGTGACCTGAGTGCTTGTGTTATGTGGCGGATTCTAGCGCCTGACAGGCAGCTTACTGTGATCTTTTCCTTGTTCAGTCTGGTGAGTGGGACGTCAGTGTGTCTGACTATGGAGACACATAACAAGTGTGTCTGGCATTGTGTTTGGCCTTAAGGGCTGTGACTGTTTAGCACACTGACTTTGAGAACTATGTGTTGCACGTCTTATGTCTTGAGGTGGCAGTTGCTTGGGTGTCTGCTTTGGAGGCCTCTGTAGTTTTGGTAGATTTTTGATCAGTGCCTCCGAGTATGTCTTTGTGTGTTTATGTGTTTGTTTTGCAGTTGTGATAGTTCTATGTGAAACTGGGTTTGTGGTGTGCGTGGTTTCCTTCTCCTCCTGTCTGGTCTTGCCAGTCCTGAGTTGAGAGAGCTCAGCCTCCAGTTTGGCTATATAGTTGCATCTCTCACATGTATTTGTGTTTTGTGGGAGAAGGAGTGGGTTGTCTGTGTACATGAGGCAATTGTAACATTGCCTCAAGATGCCCAGATTCACCAGCTGAACAGGAGAGGACACTAGCAACTGACCCTTCGACATGCTAGAAAAAGTGAAAAAGTTTGCTGTGTAACTGAGTCAGAAGCAGGGTTGCCAGATTTCCAGGGACAAAAAAAAAAAAAAGAAGGTCTCTCACGTCAAAGTGAAGACCAAAAAAAAAAAAGGTCTTCGGCGGCATGCAGTTGCATGGCTGTTTTTACACAATCCAGCATTTCCCACAGCAGCACAGCAAAATTCTAAATCTTGAGCTTCTGTTGATGTCTTGATAGTATCATAAACCTAGCAGAGCTTTGCAAGAAATTTAACAGCCAGACAGGAACTCAGGCTGATAGCCACAAAAACATGTGCATGCACTGCACATCTCTTCCCTTATATGGCTACTTACTAGACTTCCTGTCTCACTAGAAGTCTGTAAGTGTTGGTTTGTTCCTGGATTCTTACATTCCTCTACGTAAGCTACAGCAGTCAGTGTCTGGCATGACATAGTATTGAAGCATTTTTGTAACAGGGGACTGCATCTAAAAAAAGGAAAGGATGACGCCTACCTTAGTCACTGCAGAAAAGTTTCCTGTTCCTATAATTAATAGGAAAAGTATAGTCAGAATTCCAGGTTTATTACAAAAGTGGAAATCATTAATAGACAGAGTCCTGTAGATGAGGTATTAAAGTATTACACATTTTCTCACATTGCAGGAAGTCTCTGTTCATATACATGTATGTAGATGAATAGATAGAAATGTGTGTGTGCGCATGTGTATATAAATACACACACATTATATATATATATATATATATATATATATATATATATATATATATATATATATATATATATATATATATATATGTGCACACACAAACACACATTGTAAAACTATTTCATCTGACAAGAATGTCTTTTATTATACATAAACAGTTGTACTCAATGGAACTTAAGGGCTGTTTTTGCCAAATAAAAATTTAGCATCTGTGGTCTGAACAGGAAGTGATTTATAGTTTTTAACAAACTCTGGTGCGGAACACAAAGTTAGAACGCTCTTTGGTTCTAGTCTTCTTCACGCAAACAAGTTTCAGGTCTCTCTCTCTAACAAGTAGTCTTTGGAAAACCTCTGTCCTCCAGGGCCATTGCTCTGGGCCTCCAATCCCATTCTCCAAGGGTGCTACCTGCCGGCAACTGAAGACCAAAAAAAAAAAAAAAAAACAGATCTTTAATGCGGAACACAGTTCCGCATTAAAGACCTAAAGAACTGAGCTCACTCTGCCTGCAATAAACACGGAGCTTCTCGTGTTTAATGCATTGCAGTTCCGCATTAAACACGAAGCTCCGTGTTTAGCGATTTTTGATTGGCCATATGGCATATGGGCCAATCAAATAATCAAACGGATCTTCTGTTTAATGCGGAACACAAGAAGCTCCGTGTTTAGCAATTTTTGATTGGCCCGTATGCCAGGTATACGGGTCAATCAAAAAAAAAAAAAAAAAAAAAAAAAGTGGAGGCTGGCCGGGATTTAAACTGGCAGGGCGGGACTCGGGATCAGGCTACTGATCTTGGGACAGTCCCGCCCAAATAGGGACGTCTGGCAACCCTGGTCAGAAGGGACCTATAGGGAAATGGGTACTCAAGGGGATTATAGGCTAATGTTGTACTTTGTTTAGTATACAAGTACTTTACCTATATAAAAATGCTTTAGGAGCAAGTGCTGAGCTTTACCTATATAAAAATGCTTTAGGAGCAAGTGCTGAGCTTTTGAGATAGAGAATAGACAGTTTAGATTGCAAGTAGATAAGTTCTAAGGGAAAAATTGAAAAGCAGACTTTACGGAGCCAGAAATAGTTTATCCTTGTTTAACCGGCGCTGCCCGATGGTGCCCTATGGGCAACTCCGCGCTAAATCACACAAAAGCGCGCTAAAGCGGGCTTTATAGCAGGGGGTTGAAAAGAGCTAGGAATTGACCCAAAATGGCCAATAGACTACAAGTTTCTGGCTGGAACCACTGCTCTAGGGACAAATAGGCTGCTCAGTGCTCCCCACTCCCACTGGTGAACAAAGAAGCTTCCCTTTATCCAAATAAGGATATGGAATAGCACAGGAACCAAGCCAAAGCCCAGAGATCAGCAAACTCTGAAGACTGGACTATTCGTAAGGCGGGAAAACAAGATTTTTTTTTTTTTTTTTGCAGAAAACAGAGGAAAAACAGACAGTAAATGCTATAAATGCTTTTAAACGGCTAGCGCACTTGAGTGTGTTAGCCTACAGGTAAAATTAAACAACAAATAACTTTTTTAAAAGTGCAAAACAGTTAATCAACACAAAAACAGTTTAAATAGAATGCAGAGCTGTATAAACAGGCGAAAATGCAGTCGCTAAGCAGTAAATAATCAAAAAGCCAGAAAAAAATACTTAAATCAGGAAAAAGTCACTCTTTTGCTCTCTGCTGCTTGTAGAACAATGCAGGACACCACGAGGAGCTGTGTGCTGAGTTGAATACTCTTTTTTCTTTTTTCCATTCCCTTCCTATATATAAAAATAGCTTGTATGATTTCAGAAAACATTAACTTTTAGGTCTAAGAAAAAGTCCACTGGCTATTTTTAAATAAAACCAAATTGTGCACCGATATGTTAATTGCATTAAAATATGGTTGCTGAGGAGGTTACCTCTTATTCACTTTTCATAATTTCAAACTTATTTTTTTTTCACTGAGCTGCTTGCTGTTTTACCTTTAAATACTCAGAATGCTCAAGATTAGCTACTTGAATCTGCAGACAGGTTGTCTCCATAGAAGAAACTTGCTCAGCAATACGCTTATATAAATTTCACTCAGAAAAAAATTCCCAGTTGCCCTCAGCTGCAGACATTTTGACTCAGTTGAACATTTGCCACTGAAAAACAAACAAGATAATGTCCTTGCAGTTATAAGAAGTGTAGCATTTTCAAGGCTGTCATCAGTTTGTCATCTTAAAGCCTATATACTGAAATGTTAGAAGAGCAAGAAACTGTGTACATTTCACTAGAAAAGGGTTTTGTCTATTTGTAACATGCTATTTTGTCTATTTGGAGCATGCTATAGTAATATGGTTTCAGGTATCTAAAATGGTGGGGCTGTATTTGAAGGTGTGCTGCAGTAGAAGCTCTGAAGTAAAAAAAAAAAATAGGTTTTAAGTATGTTTCATACTTGTGAACAACCTGTTGTTATCAATTTTGCAATGAAATATCAGAAGGGGGGTAGAGACACACAGGTCCTGATGGCTTTAGTTAATATGCTTTTATTGCCAGACCTGTTTCCATTGTAGGTGATGTCAAAGTTGAACTCAGTTCGTAGAGTACAGTAATGGTCCAGAATATATCTGTACTGAGTTGTTATAGCACAAGTAAAATTTCTGCTTCAGAATATGGAAGGATATTTGTGTTTGTTTTTACTTCTAAACATTCCCAGTTTAGACTCAGCAGTGGACTACATTACACGAAGATACACTTCTGTATGTCTGGTTACAGCTGAACCCACCAGCAAAGTGGATTTTCTAGTGGGGGTCATGTTAATTTCACATTTGTTGTAATCCTTTATACATTTTCAGTGAAACACTCCTTTATTGCTAGATACCATCAGTAGTCTTAATAGTCCTTTTGTGTTCTGTGTTTGTTGCCGTTCAGCTAACAACAAAGTATATGCTGTATATTTCAAGGTAACCAGCTGCAAGTGTGTTTGATTTTTGTAACGTGATATTTCTGTTTTTCAGTCAAAGTAACAAAAGGAAGTAGTGCCAAACCATTTATTCCAAAAAGATAGTCTCTGTAATAAACAAACGCTTTCATCTTCAAGGTGTGCTACTAGAGACTTCAGGTCTAACTAAAATAACATTGGTTTCCTTAAATACAATAAAACAGTCACATGATCACTTTTCAATCAACTAATACAATTAAATAGACCATAATTAGTCACCTAAAAGAAATGGATCCTAAAATTTTAAAACCCTATTATTACCGTCTCTTGAATTTGTTTGTGTCTTTCGGCTTTTCCTGGTTAGGGGTCGCCACAGCGGAACTTCGGTGCGCTAATGATTGGCAGTTGATTTTTACGTACCGGCTTGCCAGGCCTGACGCACAACTTTCAACGAAGGTACGCCCATTCACGCATGTCTTCATGCAGAAGACGCTCTAGCTGAGAATCGAACCGGACAGCATCTTACTGTGAGGTGACAACGCTACCACAGCACCACTACCGCGGGTCATTACTGTCTCTTGAATACACTTCCTAAAATATATATATACATACACATAAGAGGTATACAAGTATAAATGTGATTTATAAAGGAAAAAGGTTTACCTAAGCTGAGCTGTCAATTTCAAAAGGCTTCCAGTGGATGTCGTGTCATAACATTCAGGCCAGTTTACTGCATTTAACAGCAATATTCAAAATAATTCCAGTTTCTCAACATAGTGACTAAGGTCCATCCCTAATGTTACATGGCACCTTTTTAAAAATAAGGTATTTAAAATGATGTCCTGGAAACTCTGAAATATGACGATACAATTTGTAGTTTTACTTTTTTTTTTTTTTTTTTTTTTAATATCATACCCCCTAGTCTGTTTAGTCTTTCCAACATAAATTCCTGGGCACTTCTGACAAAGTGCCACATAAATGATGCCTGTAGTGTTGCAATTAAATTTGCTCCTTACGTTATCTTGACATCAATGGTGTTTTTGTTATTCACTAACGCAGATAAATGGGCAAAGGGAACAGTGCCCACATTTTGTCCATGGTCATATGTTTGTCATCTCCACTAATCTGCTTATGTTCAATCAAATGTTTGAAATCGGTTCATTTTTATATATGAAAGTCTGTTTATCCCCTAATTTCAAGACTAGCCAGTCATCATTTAATATCACCCAGTTTTTTGTTATTGTATTCTTAACTAAGAGGTTGTCGCTGTTAAAGGTAGTAATAAATGACATAGAAAAAAATCACTTTATTTTTCTGTTCCATGAAGGAACCTTGAACGTTTTCTGCAAGTATTGTATGCTAGTGGTTTATCAGAATGGGGATAAAGTAATTATTCAGTCTTTTTTGGAGTACTTTATTTCTAATATTCTTAATAATGTCCTTAGGATACCCTCTACTGACAAAAATACTGCATATGTCACATTCCATAATACATTTGTGAAATACAGTTGTCATACGGGCTGCGCTGACCAGTTTACCTTTTACCACAGATTTTTTTCTGACCTGAGGGGATCTGAACTATTGAAATGAAGAAATGTGTTTGAATAAGTCAGTCTACGGTAGATCTTGGATGCATGTCTCTTATGGGTAGGATCTTTTGTAAGTAAGACATCCAAATAATGTATATTGTTTTCCTGTTTCATGGGAAAATCTTAAAAATAGGGTGTATTATTAAGATAATCCAAGAATTCTATAATGCTTTCCTTGTCTTTTCTCTATGCAATAAAAATATCCTCCCGGTACCTTAAACATAAGCTTTAAATAATTTCTTATTGAATAAAAACTTGTGTTCCCATTTTAACATAACTATGTTTGCATACAAGCCCCCGACAGGCAGCCCCTATGGCTATTCCTTTTTCACAAAATGAGGGGGTGGGGCCCAAAGCACTGCAGAGTTTTTGGTTAGCATTAATAATGCTCCAGTTTGTGGTGATACGTTGTCTAATTTTGTTGGAATCCAAAGAGATTGGTAGTGGAAAACGAGAACGGTCATTGCCAAGATTCTTGCAAATGTTAGTAAACCCATACTTTAAATGATTTGTGGCGAGAATGCCTGAAACTGGAAACTTTGCAGAGCTTTGGGTCCCACCCCCTATGTCATTTAAATCTTTACTTGAATCTGAGAAAAAATGGTACAGTTAGTCAATTCCTAAAAATGCAGGTTTGTTCTCATGTGGTCATTGTATTTGCTGTAAATACATTTTAGTGGGAGATCAGCTGTTTCTGTCAGCTTTGAGTTTTATTCTTAAGTTTAAAGAAGCATTCAGTTGTGCTTCCACTTGTATTGTTTACATTGCAATTTGCTCATACTGTGGATCATTCTACATTGGTAAAACTATTTGAAAGCCAAGTGACAGAATAAAGGAACATTGCAGAGCTGTTAGAGACTCTGACTTTAAAACCACTTTAGCCAAGCGTAGCTCTGTGTGTTCCCAGTTTTCATGATTTAACTTTTCTGTTCTTGAGAAAGTTGTTGTGCCTTTAGGTAACAATAATAACTTGCTTGAGGTTAAGGAACTACAGTGGCAAGTCAGGCTGCATGCTGACTCACCACCTGGACTGAATGGGAATTTTAAAGATAAAATGTTTACTCAAATGAAATATAGCTCATGACATCAACATTTGTGGGCGGAGCTTTCTCATATTTTAGGCCGTTTACTTTAGAATTTTCACTCACTCATTTGAGTACTGAAAGATTTCTAATGAAGTTTGAATAATAAAGAAAAAGTGCTCATATTGGAAATTTGTTTTCCTAGTTCTTTTCCCTTCCTTCTTTAGAGGTTTTCGTACTTGCGTATTATCACAACCAGATTTTTAACCTCTTGTAAAGCATAATGTTTGCGCTCCTGTGAAACATTTCTTCTTATGTACATTTACTGAAGTGAACAACAGTAAACCTTTTACTTACCCTTACCTCATTCACCAAAAAGGAGGCTGACCCTGTATTTTGAGGGATGAAAACGCTTACTTAAAGTGAAACACAAGCTGCTTGCGTACAAGTCAGTGTTGACGTATTTCAGTCACTTGTACAGTCAGTTTTTCTGGTTCTACGAAGTTATGTGAACGTTTGTGTTAACATCCATTTTAGGCAGATTTTGTCCCCATACAGAAGGATTTCCCTGCTGTTACACTGCCACTGATCAGAAACCTAGGAGCACGGCCTGCCGATGACAAGTACAGCAAAGTGATACTTCGGTTTAACATCAATTATTCCATTCTACCAATTGTTAGGAAAGTATTACATTGCAGTACTTAATCAGTACAGGTGTTTCTGAGCAACTGTTTCTCAACAGTTGATGTAGGAATCTGAATTAAAGTACAAGAAAGAAGTAAAACACATACAACTTCGCTTTTACATGGGTTATCTGGCCAATTTTAGGATGCAACATGCTTCGTTGTGTGTTTTTACAATATGCGATTGATGCAGAATGCCGTTTGCAATTGGTTGACAAATTCCTGCTTGCTTTGCTTATTCCTGTTAGTATTTCATTACCATTAAATAAAAACCAGTAATTAGGAGTTTGCACACCCCTGTTTTACTTGGACATAAAGTCTTTTCACGGAAACATTATGATTTACAGGAGGTTAAAAAAAAAAAAGTACAGAGGTTTTTTATTTTGGTGTTTAGTAATACCTCTTGGGTAGTTTTTAGTGTGTGTGTTTAGGATGTCTGATCTGTCCCAGAGGAAAAGAACATGTGTAGCTTCAGACGCCAAATTGTTCACAAAGACCAAGTTCATATTTCATAGATATGGAGCATGATGTCAGGACTTCTCTCCTAAGATGATTAAGAGGGCATGGGGTCTTTAAGGAATACTTGACTAAAGGAAGCTTGCAGCCTTGTTAGGAACACATGTCTGTAGACTTTAGAATAAGGATAAAGGTCAATGTGGCTACCCCCCCCCCCCGAAAGAAAGAAAACTGAGCCAGTTCCTGCAGGTAGCCAAGCTTGACTTGCCAGCTCTGGCACCTGTAGAAGCTGGCAAGGGAGGAAAGGACTGGCTTCTGCTGGTTCACCTTTCTGTGGGGATAGAGGTGGCTTGGGCCCACCACTTGGGTGACACCTAGCAGGAACAGTAGGCGTTTCATACATGAAGTAAGAGCTTAAGGATCCTGCACTGCTACAGTGTGCTTGTACTTGCCATGGCTGCCTCAGAGGCAGTAGTTGCAGAGATTTGTGAGCCACTGAGGTGGAGATGGATGCTGCACCTGGGAAAAGAGGGTAAGTTACACTGCAGTACCAGAAGCTGGCACACTCTGTACCACCGACTCTTACAGTTGGGAGAGATGGGCCATTAGGGCTTCCATGCAAGAATGAATGGGCTGTAGGACTGTTGCCAATCCCAGGAATGTCTGTCTCGTATCCTTGCTGAACAAATCAGTTGTGTGCTGTCAGTGGAGGATTTGTCAAATTCCACTGGATAGAGAGAAAACACGGTAGCAAGCCCTGAAGGTCATGTCTGAGGGAGACCCCATCTGTCACTAATGTGCAAGATTGATGCCATCAGGATGCAGTGATACTATGAAGATTTTGCTTGAGAATACTTGGTGATATGCCCATTCACTTATGAGATGTCCTTATTTCTGTCCTGGTATTGCCACTGGAGCTGTCAAACTAGCCATGACCCATGCACACCTCTTCTCCCTGGAAGGAGAGGAGCTGGTTATTGCTATTTTATTCCCACCTGGCTGCACACCTCCTCTCCCTGGAAGGATAGGAGCTGAGCTGGTTATTGCTATTTTATTTCCACCTGGCTGCACACCTCCTCTCCCTGGAAGGGTAGGAGCTGGTTATTGCTATTTTATTCCCACCTGGCTAGCTTCAGCAGGTTTATAAGCAGCTAGTTAAATTCTGGTTGCTTGGCTGTAGCAAGAGCCGTTTCCCACTACAAGGCTGGCTATAATAACTGGATGGTTGTAAGGAAGTTCAGGTCAAGATATTGAACTGTTTTCAAGCAGTTACCTTCTCCCTGAATTGGCGAGGTCTGCTTTTGTATCTTTGCCTCCTATAACTGTACCCTTGCTGCTCATTATAGTCAAACTGAATGAGGAGAGTCTGGAAGTGATAGAATGACAATTGGTCCAGCATCACTGGTTCTTCACTTTTTCCAGTTCCTGGGGGAGAATCATCTAACTCTATATAGCATGTTAACCTTGTGATGTAGTGCAAGGGTTTCTTGTACATCCCAAACTACCCATACTGAATCTAGCAGCCTGGAGGGTATGACCATACTACCCTTTGGGCACCTCTACTCTTAAGGGTGTAGTGAAGGATGCTAGAAGACCAAGTTGGTAGGCTGTGTAGTAAAGTGGGGGAACATTTGTTTTAGTGCCAGAGGAGGAACCAGCACTTAAATCAGGCAGATATGCCAGTGGTTATCCAGTATCTTGGGAACTAACACCTGAACCAGGCAGATGGATGTCAATGGTTGTCCAGTGTATCAGTATCGGAGTTGTGTGATTTTGAAGCTTAGCTTTAGCTTACAAAGTTTAAGGTCCAGGCTCATGTCTGCCTCTAGACTACCCACTCAAGTAATTTCTAAAAGCATTCTTCATTGCAGACACCTTAAGGAGACATCTGGCACCTACGTGGGTTTTGAACTATGTACTAGAAAAAAACATTGACCAATTTGAACCAACTGCTTTTGCTCCCTTAATTTCTAACATGAAAAGGGCACACTTTAGTGTTAAATCAGTGAAAAGGGTCTTGGGACATCGGACTTTAATGTGAAAGGAGCCATACTTCATATTCCAAAAGGAGAGGTAATGCTTTACTCTAACCCATCTTCCATGTCCAGGGTCATTGTTAAAGTGGTCTTGAACCAAGCTACTCACGGTTTACTATCATTTAACTGGATCCAACAACAGCGAATCGCAGTTATGTGGAGGGAAAACCTCAAAACTAATAAAATTGAAGTGTGGTGACTATAAATGTTGATTTTCGACATTTTTGAACAGTCACCACACTTCCGGGGTCACCATTGCAGGGGGCAAGCCCCTCTGCGCCCCCCACACCCCCTGCTACTTAAATATACTAACTCCATGATTCCACTATAGTGAGGGAAAGGGTACATTTCCCGATCCCCAGTATAGTGCGAGCTGCATTGAAATGTCGGAACTGACAACAGCGAATGCTGTATTGCATTTGCTGTTGTCAGTTCTGCCCTTTTCTTCGAATTAATGAATCAGTGACGGCCAAATTCGAGATTTTGTCAATCGCATGGACTGCGATCGACAAAATGATAGTAAACCGCTACTGACATTTCTGTTTTTTTCTTTATCAGAAATGGAGAGGATTTTTTACACCTTTTCGATGTTCATAGATAATTTGGATACTACCTGGGCAGGACTAAAGTCACCAGAATAACAGAATACATTCATGCTGCAATAGAGTCTTCAGTGAGAAAATTAACTATTTTCAAATGGATAGCTCATTAATTTTTGGTAACAAAAAAAAAAAAATAGTCTTAGAATTTAAGGAATGTTAGATCCCATTCTACCAGGGGGCGAGCAGCACCCCAGTTTATCGCAAAGGTTTTTTGAACAGGGAGTCTTAAATGCAGCCGCATGATCCTGTGTCCACACCTTCCAGAACTTTATAGGTTGGCTGGAATTTTTATAGCTGGTGCTAGATTTACCTGTGCCATATTGAAGGGCATATTACTTTTCCAGCCTTGCATTAAGCTTAACCACACTGTCTATAGAAATACCTCAACAGTCTTCCTCTGACTGCAACAGTGATGTATGGGAAGAATGTGGTGCAGATGAGAAGGGTGCTCATTGTAATGGTCTATGTTCAAGTGGGTTGCTTATTGAAATTTTGAGGCTCATGGTAGCCTCAAAATGACAAAAAAGAAATCACAGAAGATCAGCAAATGTCTAACACTGGTGGTGTGGTGTATGTGTTTTTTTTTTTTTCTTGCAAACACACACTTTTTTAAAGGAGAAAAGCAGGGAGCAAGCAGTCCATTGTGATGTTTAGGACAAGCCACCCTCACATCCTCCAGCCTTATAACTCCAAGATTATTGTACTTCAGGGAGAAAGGAATATTCCAAGAAATGGAAGTCCCCGACTAAATATTTGCAGGTCTGCATTTTGGCCATTCATTGTAACTATATTGGGACTGAGTATCTGAATTTCATATGGTTACTATTCAGGTGTGCTCAATTTTGTGGTTGGTTGCACCCTTGATCCCCCTCCATTTTTTGGGGGGTGCATAGGGGGCCAGGATGGTGGGAACAATTTCCTCTACTCCCTTTCCTTGTTACCTATAGTTTTCTGCTTTCTGTATGCTTGGGTTTCCTAAGAGGACATAAATGCTCCACACTTCATACCTTGCCCCTGAGAATCCCTTAATGCCTGTGGACTGCTATTTAGACACAGCATTGACCCTGAGTGTAGAAAAAATTTAAAGATGGTACAATCAGATGCTGTCTGTATGCCGGGTATGTGATGTTGCCCAAGGCGAGACAGTGTCATTCATGCCTAGGGCCTAGTCTGAAAGTGTAGCCAGATGTTAGATTTAGCCTGTGGCAGAGATCCTGTGGGTTATGACCACAACACTTACTATGCTTGAACATCTGTTAAGGATGTTGTGTATACAGCTGTTCATTCTTGCCAGTGTCTCTAGTTGCATTTGGCTCCCAGTCTTCCTTCTCCTGGGACTCTCGTCAACACACATTCAAGCACATACACGTGCACACCTTTTTCCATGGCAATGCTATGGGTATCCTCTTGCACACAACTCCCCTGTGGAGTCTTGCGCTGGGTGTAGATTATGAGCAAAAGGTTAATTCTGCTTTACCATCTGATCCCCTTAAGTTTGGGGAGATACTAGTGCTTATTAGGACTATAAAGCTGAGTGGTTTTGAGAGACTCCTAAGCCAGAGCATATCCTGGCCAAGGCCTATTGGTCTCCCATGCCATGTTGGTGACAGAGAATGTTTAAGATAACCTGGATGTAGTGGCACCTATTCTGAAATGACCTAATGGGTTTCTTTGGCTACTAAAGGACTGTGCAAGCCAGTCAGAGAACTGTGTAGTGGGCATTGTAGTTATAACTACACTTAGGTGATCATCCACCTATCAAGAAATCACATGTCCTTGGATGGGTTAGAGAAGCAGATGTTTAACACCTTCAAGGAGAAGGATGAAAATTTTGTGCACATTGTGTGATTGCAAAGGGAGCTGCTAGACAAGTCTGTGTATACTATGCAGTAGTTGACAGATTTAGGTTTCAGAACCAAGCTGTAGTCCCTGCTGTCAACTTCCATCTAAGTAGCTAACCAGGACATCTGACTAGCTTGTATTGTGATTGGATGGCTCAGTGAGGGCAGCAGGCACAAGCTGTTGATACCACATTATGCTGTACCTTACTGAGTTTGCTGAACATTCTGTGGCCAGGTTTATGAATGTCTATTTAGATGGAGAACTTTGCTCTTTGGACCTTCGGTAAAAGCCAGGCTTGAAAAACTGGAGTGGGAGAGCAGCAAATTTCATCAAGTTTGAGATGAAATTTTTTAGACTCAGTTGCACCCATTTTCTGAAAAAGAGCAGAGCCTGTAGCACTTGTGGATCTGTGTCCAAGTAAAACGACATTAGAAGTTTTAGGGCGTGCAGCAGATGATGTAGTAGTTTCCAGAGTGGCCGTGCTTCTGGATGAGATGACTTTTGACAAAATAATGAGGAATCCCATGATCCTTCTTGTGGAGAGTAACTTTAATCCCGGGGACCTTTTCCACATGCTTCTGCCTCTCTCTCAAGGCAATTGGAGGTGGTCTATCCTTTTTACCTGTTCAGATGGGAGGGCGTCACATGTGACAAGGGACATGATATCCAGAGGCACTAATATTACCAGACTGCAGTCTCATCTCCCAGACTTGTAACCAAATGAAAGAACAGGTGAAAAGCTAGTATCCCTGAACATGTTGCCATAAAGAACCACTCGGGAGTACTGTTTGCACATTAGCACTGTGGAGAGGCAATAATCATCTTGCAGGTATACTAGGACTTCCTCTCCTCTATTGCATTTGCCATCCATTATGACAGTTGTTATGAAAGCTAGTTGGAGTGAGGGGGGCTCACTTCTTTCCTTTTCGTCAGGAGGCCTTTAGAGTCTGGGCATGGGCATTCATCTTCTATCATTTTGTTGGTGCTCATGTCCCGGGTCAAACCATCCCTTTTGTGAACCGGCACTGTTGCTATCCCCTGATGCCCCACAGAGACTCCCTCAGTCAACCAAGCAACAACACTGATGATTCCCCATCCCTGGGAAAAGCCTTGGTGTGACCTGTTTGCACCTCAGTTAAACTGCAAATACATCATCATCTTTTCTGTTCTTCACTTGGGAGAGGATGTTCACCAGGATCAGCTTGGCAAAAATGACTCTGGGACTGTTGTGTAATTCCCCCATTTCTGCTTATCCTGAAGTCCAGCTTAGAAATTTAACCACTATGAGCACCGTGACAGTGGACAGGGTCCAACTATTCAGGTTAAAAAAAAAACTAGAAAAAGTATGAAAGAATAGCCTTTTTGAGCTATTTGAGCTAAGCTAAAACACCAAGCAGTTGTAGTAAGAAATATTTGTAAATTAAATTTACTACTGTTTGGCATTTTTAATTTACAAATATTTCTTTCCTACTACTGCTTGGTGCTTTAGCTTAGCTCGAAAGGCTGTTTTTTCATATTTTTTTCGCTTATCCTGGAATCCCTCAATGGTTAAGGTTTGCCAAGCAAAATTAATTCGTATAACCATGTTTTAGATCTGGCTGGTCTGGTTCCTTCTTTAGTGTCCTCTCTTGGACTGACCTCTGCTCCTGAAACTGGCTTATAACCTTTTGTCTTGCCCCTTCAGCAAGTATTGCTCAGACATTAATTCCCTGAAATTGACAGCATGTTTTGCATTTCCGGTAATGGCCAGGAACTGTCAATACCCAAACAAAGTGGTCCATATCTCCTAACGTCTGTCCAAAGACCTGCTACCAGGAAGCTGCATCTGTGTAAATATTTGAGCCTGCTTCTCTGCTTGGACCATGCAAAAATTGTTTCTGAATTTTTTTTTTTTTTTTTTTTGTGATGGTTGATTCAGTTTTCTGCTTCTCTTCTGTGAAACTTCACCTGACAGCCATATTAGGTTTTTACCAAAGTGCAAATTCTGTCTCAGAATCTGCAAATCCTTCTTAAGAGGCATATTTCTGCTAGGTCCTTTCTCTAAATATTCCATTCCCCTTGGGCCCTATACTTGTATAGAAGCAGATGTTTACTCAGTTTTGATCCTGCATAGTCAGGTTAATTGAAATTTCTCATTTATTTGGTACAGTCATCTTGGCCAGAAATATTTCTGATATTTGGGCAATTTTTGTTTAATCCCTCTTCTAATTTTTCACAGAGGGGGTCCCATGAGGACCTTTATTTTTTATTATCTATTATTATTACCTTTGTTTCAATCATCTCTCTGAATCTAATACAAGCCAGTCAGTCTTATAAGGCATTTTGTTTAAAAAAAAAAAAAAAAAAACTTTGCCTGTGTTACACGTGATACTTCAATAATTATATATTTGTATAAATGAAAACAATATTTTCATTTTCCGTTGCAAACATAAGTCATTTCTATTCAGTCAGCCATCACACAGCTCATTCAATTCCTGCTTACTGTTAAACCTCATTCATTCTCCAAAACATTATTCTGTATGTATGGTTCCCACAAGTTCTTTTCTATGTAATTTGCTTATACCCTTTTCTAAAGATCCCACTTCCACTCTTTTACTATATTCACTGCTTCTAGTACATTTGGTTTAGGCTTTGATTTCCATTTTCTAGTAAAGGCTCTTTTGGCAGCCACCATAATTGAACTCGGCAAGACCTTACTTACTATGTCTAGACAAATCTAATGTGTCACAGCTCAAAAAAATCATTTTCTTAGTTACATCAGTTTGCTTACCCAGCATTTCTGACAGAGTAGTCTGACGGGAATTTTTAAAGTCTTCCAACTCCTTACACTCCCATAAAATATGTTCCTAACTACCTCTTTCTTCCTCATCGCACCAATATTTGCACTCTATCTGATGAAAAATTCTTTGGAGTCTGTTTAGAGTATAAAATATCTGTGCAAAGATTCAAAATCTTCTGGACTTCGTTGCATATTTGAGAGCCATGTATATATATCCCATTGTTTCTTTGTGAATCACTTATCCAGCCTCTCTTCCCAATCTTTTCTAATCTCCTTTGATTCATATAGTTATCATTTAACGTTTTGTATGCCCTACTAATTATCCCTTTTTAACAGCCAATTCTGTTCTAGATTCTTACAAAACAACTCTACCAGTGCTGGCCTTTCACTTAGGATCCCCTATTCCTTTCTGTTTTCCTATACTCCGATGTTAGTCCTTTATAGGGAAGTCTGTCACTAGCCTGCCCTGCAGGCAAATCAATTCTTGGCCTCTTCCCATTCTATTACACTTCCCTCTCTAATTATTTGCTCCCAAATTCTTGGCTGCTTTGTCAGTTCTCTCAACTAAATTTCATCCCCCTCTTGCCTATCCCAAATTGCAAGTTACCCCTATTGGCAGAATATCCTTTCTCGATTCCTGTATTGGCTTAGTTCTTATAATGTTTTCTACTACTTTATAATATTCTTTATGGTTATTCTCCTTAAGAATCTGCATTCAAAGTCAGTCTCCTTATTTCTTGATATGTATAGGATCTTTTGCTCTGAGGTACCTCTTCAGATTGGGTAATCCAAACTACCTTGTTCTGTTGGAAGGATCAGCTTACCCCACTGTGCCCTTGCCCTCTCCCTCTTCCAGATAACATCCCTCAACTATTTTAATTGCTATCCACAACTTCTTTGATTAAAAATATGCCTGACCTATGTATAAAACTCAAGGAACTAAAAACATTTTCACTGTTTTGTATCTTGCTATCCATAACCATAAAATATAGCTTCCAATTTCTCAGTGTTTGCATTATCTTTTGTTTAGTCTTTTCCCACATATCCTTAGCTACTGTAATAGAATTCTTTTTAGTCCGTACTTCGTTTTATCTTGTTTCCATAAATGTGGCAGTGCTAAACCAATTTGTGTGTGGCTGTGTAGTTTACAGCTATTGCCTTTGTTTTGTCTTCATTAATTTTGCATCCTGAAAAGACTTGAAGCTGTCTCAGAATGTTCTACAACACTGAAATGACCTTTTCTGGTTTCAAGTACAGAATATCGTCTGCAAATAAAACCAACTTTTCTTCATTGCCATACCAATTATATCCTTGAATTTCTGAGTCCCCTTTTTTTTTTTTTTTTTGCCAGTGGCTCTAAATATGCAAATAACAGAGGATAGAGGACACCCCAACTTGGCTTCTTTGCTCAAACAAGAATTATCAGAGGAACCTCCACTTTAATTTTCACCTCTAATCCCTCATATGTCCTCCTAATTTAACCTTGTGGTACTTGCATATTATCGCAGCCAGATTTTTGCTGTTGCGAATTTCGCTTCGTTGAATACAGACAACCGCATCAAACATTGCAGAGTGCTGTGCAAACTCATTATTGCTGGCAAAAATCTCTGGGCTACCTTCATGCACATAAAAAGATGAAACAATCTTCCCTTTTTGCGTGCATTACAGACGCACGCTTGAATTGTAAGGGATGCTGTCTTAACTGATGAATGGAATATTTGAACTGTGAGGAACAAAGCCCTCACAGAAGGAAAACACAGACACAGGAACGAAGTTTTGGGTAAAGTAATACTTTGTTAAAAGTGTGTACACAGAATGGAAAACTACCATTGCAATGCAAAAGTTGAGGGACACTACTGCTGGTAACATTTCAAGGTGTATAATGTTGATGGCCGTTTATGGGTTCCTGATTAAACAGTACCGAAAACATGTTACTGGCTGAAGATGCTCTTCCTCCTGTCGTACTGCCATGTTTGGACCTGAGACTGTGTGTAAAAATTGTTAAAACTAAAAAAAAGTTATGCATAACTCCTGTGTCTCTGCCTTTCAATGTGGGGGGGAAGTGGTGAGCAATTGCAGTGGGCAAGACAGCAACCCCGACAGCTGAAGCGTGTATGCACTTTACTGCGAGCTACATGACATGCTGGTGGTAAAGAGCATACCTAAACAGTGATGTTAACTTACTCATGCTTTGGGTGATAACCCTGCCTCAAACAACTGTCAGTGTGAAAGAAAAACCATAGTCTGACATTGTCACCCCATGAACAGTTACATTTCCACATCGGGAAGCAACCGTTATCGCAAAAATCTGGTTGCGATAATACGCAAGTACCAACCTTGTTGTTACATTAGGGAATGCAAATGCTTCTATTGCCTTACTACTAATATCCCAGCTCATTCTCTCAAATGCTTTTGGTGTATCAGGATGCACCAACAGTGGTATTTTCTTACATTCTGCTTCCCTGTGGGGCACCATTATTCTGTTAATGTTGTAGATGTTTGCCTCCTTTCCACAAAACTACGTCAGCCCATGTCTATTACTTTTGGCATCACCTTTGCCATTCTTTTAGCCACTATAGAGATAAACACTTGATAATCATGGTTTACCATCTTTTGGGTATTACAGCCACCACAATTTTCTTCCAGACCGTTGGTGCCTCTCTTACAGCCTTCCAGATCTTTATCAGTTTCTTCTCTCCTAACTTGGAAACATCCACGAGAATACCACTCCCAGAGGCTTTCCTGTAGATTGGTATGCATGACTAGTTTTATTTCATCTCCTCCTATCCTTATCTGGCTGTAACTTTGGCATATTTAATCCTTCCATAAACATTTTCATTTGTACTTTTTTCTTGATTTTCTACTTTTCTTTGCTTTAGACAGATTTTCATAAAATTTCCAAAGTATTTCTAATATCTCTACATGTCTGATTATTTTCCTTATTATAGGTTCTCTAAGCTTGGCAGCAACTGTTTCTTTGATTCCTGAGCTGCTGTGCTAAAAGCATTTGTGCTGTGAAATTATCAAAAAAACAAGTTGCATAGGGGTTTATAAAGATTGCTGTTAAGCATGTTATTGGTGTTGTTTTTTACTTTCTCTCTAACACACTACAGTTGCTCCTCTTGCTGTCTGAGATTCCCCCTATTCTGCTATAATTTAATCCTGATCAGTCCCTCAAAATAATTCTTGTTAGTTCTTAACCATATATATTTTTCTTTTATTTCTACCCCATTGTTTAAACTTCCCTTTCACTACTTAACTATATTTTCTGAAATAATGTCTTTCTTTCCTAATAAGTCCTAGATGATTTCCACTATCCATTCCTTAAAGTCTTCTGTTTATCAGGCGGGGAAGTGCCACTGTCTCATTTTTATTCCATTACCTTGCACTTTTATTAATGGCACATGATCTAAAATAGTTATTGGTTGCGTATCAGAACTTTCAGTTAAATAAATATGTTCCGGCGAAGTATAATTTCCGTCTAGCCTAACCCAGTTTTTGTACATTGGAGAATATGTAAATTTATTTCCAAGCCGCTTCTACTGAATTCACATCTTCCGTAACAAATATTTTCGTAAATGTCTCCAAAAATGCTACCCTCTCTTGTTAAAATTTCCCTTCTAAGCCCCCCAGGTGCATCCTCACTGTTTCCAGTCCCCATCTATAAGTACCATTCCCTGCTGGCAGCTGATTATTTTTCCAATAATTTTCTTAAATTCCATTGTAGCAGTTGGATGGAATGAAAATGCATGTCCGCGTAATCCTCCTCCCTTGCCAGTAGCCTCCTACTACTACAAATCTACCATTATGTTTTCCTCCTCGTTTATTCGTGTTGCGAGTTCTCTAGCTGTTGTATATACACCCCTTTTCCTTTGTTTCCTTTGTCCCCAATATTCCACTGACTAATCATCCTGAAATATTTTCTTTTTCAAATTCACGTGCTCATTTCTTTCCAAATGTGTCTGCTGTAATGTAGCTATTTGCACTCTGCATTAAAAAAAAAAGTTCGATACTCTCCATTTTGTATATTCCTGTGAAATTTTAAAGGTAATATGAGAAATATCGTCATTATGATAAGTTATTTCCACATGTTGTGTATAATGGCTTTTTTAATGTATAGTTTTTTAGCTTTTGTGTTGCATGCTTGTACCAATGTTTGGCAGGTTTATCTTTTATACAGTTTATTCTTGTAATATTGATTTGAACCTATGTCGCATCTTATTAGAATTTTTTTGTTTTAATGAAAACCCTCAAATAAAAACAAAAAAACACAGCCTCACAATACCCTCATAGCCTATTGGCTTAGTAGTATGACCATCCTAATAGGAACAAGTGTCCCAGATTGACAGCTGCAATCAAGGCTTGAATTGACCTATAATGAAGCTATCTGTGCTAAGACTTGGTAGTCAATCTCTTGGTATTCCTCCTTAAAATTCTTAAGCAGGGACTCCGAGCATTTAATTTGCTTACAATAAAATCATGTACTCCAGTGTCAAAGGTAGTCTTAGCTGTTTGACTTTCACATTACGTGAAGTTTTTATTACCAAGATACAAGGACACCTTACAAGCTGCTCTTAAGGAGTGCTACCATGGATATTTATGTGGCTGCTACATGGACATCTCTTAATACTGCAAGCTGGGTGTGCTCTCTGTAGGTCAAGGTATGCCTTCAAAGTAGCTGTTAGCTACATATCCCAATAAGAAAGTCCCAAGTGGATAAACTTTAGTCTGTATCGTAATGGTGATGGAAATGAAACTCCCAGTGACAGATATGAAACTTATGCACGTGGTGTAACAATACATGAGCATTATTCTGTTCTGATTTGAAGATTGCTTCTACACTACTTGATAGTTATTGATGATTGCTGCAGTAGTCTTAGCTGTGTGGGTTGTATCCTGCCAAGGGTATAACAGCCAGCCAGCTAGCTTCCAAGGTTTCGGTGGCACCTTTCATGCACCTAAACTGGTAGATCAAGCACAGCTGAGTAAAATACAAGTTTGAGCACCAAGCCCTTCAAAGCTTTACTGCTGCCAAAAAGTATGCTTCTCTGAGAGTTTTGAGGATTGATGATCAGCTTGTGCTGTTCCTTTGCTGGGCAGATAAGTTCCCTTTGGGGTAAAAACCTTCCCTTTAATAATTTTGCTCGTTTATATTTTTTCTCTTCAGGAAAGTTATTTTAAAGCTTGGGGTTTGTATTTTAATGATTGTCAGGAGACTGAGCTGTACATTTAATCTGACAGGGGGAACAAAGAACTGTTTAAAATGTGATCTGATGCCTCTGTCCGTTCCTCCAATGTATGGGTCTTCGTATCAGAGTCTGATCTGACTTCGGCCACTCTCAAGCTTTGGCTATGGTCCACAGGCTTCTCCTCTTCACCGACAATTCCACGTGTCGACCCATATATCTCCGATCTCGGCTGCTGCTACAGTCGTAGGATGCATCTGTTGCTGCTCAGTGATGGATAAGTGAATTTAAACCTATAGCTTTTTTTTAAATTTGCCTTTGTTCGTATTGTCTTTTTATCCTTTTCTTTGCTCCTCCCTTAAGCTCATCTCTTGTTCTTCGCCTTAGGCCTTTGACCTTTCCTATTCCTTTTATACGTTTATATACATATATAACATTTTCAGTATTATTTTAGTTTTTATAGCTATAGCAGCTGTAGTTCTTGTAATTTACAGTAGTTTTTACTGTAGCTGAGAGTTTTCTGATTTTTGTACTTGCTTCCCTTTTTTCCCCTATCAGTGTTAGATACAGTCGGGATTTAAGAAGTGTGTGGCCTGTGGCCACAACTAGCCAATTTTTGGTACACAAGACAAGTGTATTGTCAAGGCCCCTTACATTTGGCAGCCTCTTAATTCCATTTGTGAAGTCGTTGACCAATGGACCATTGTGGAGAGATTAAATTAATTTTGAAAAAGCTTCCCCCAGGCCCTATGGGAGAGAGAATGCCAAATCCTTAAAAAAAAAAAAAAATCTGTCTAAAAAGCCGAAGGAGAAAACCAAAGAAAGAGAGATGTAAAACCTAGAGAGAGAGGTTGCCAGGATTGTACATCCCCTTCAGAGTTGGTCTCTAAAATCGCAAAGCCTTTGGAGCCAGTGCTTTTCTCAGATCCGATACTCATCTGATCCAGCACACCTCTGAGGTTCTCACCAGAGTCTGTTTTGTCTGTGCTATGTTCACTGATATTACAGGTAGAGCAGCACCATCATTCTAGACACCCCCCCCGCCCCGCTACTTCATACTTCTAGTCAGCCAGATCTACCAGGAGTCTTAATGAAGCAAACGTGGGCAACATGAGATTTCTAGAGACCCATATCCAGCTGGGGTTCTCTCTCTGGCCACTGCCCCCTTCTTTCAGTAATTGCTCTTTCTTCAATCTGACATTTTGGATCAAAGCCCTTGGATCTGACGTCCAACCAGGGCGGGCCTGCATTGGAGCCTAGGCTTTGTTCCTTCTTGATGCCAGTGAGTTCTTTGATTTGGTTGGCTCTGACCTTTTCTGAGCCATCTGAGTCTTTGAGCCAAATAGTAGTCACTGACTCACAGACTAGGCTTGTAAACAAGGTCTTAAGAACAGTTCCTTCTTGAAGCCGTGACATTAGACAATTTTGCTTCAGCATCAGCCTCCAGTGTCAGCTGTGCAATATCTTGGGTTGAGCATCCTACAGGGACTTTGGCTGCTGAGGCTTAGCTCCCCAGACCTGTATGTAGCTCGGCTTTTGAGAGAAGACTACCCACAAATTTTGATCCATTCCATCCCAAGGTCCGGAACATGCTCTGTGTCACTGGCAGGCCCAACAAGGCAAAAAGTCTTGCACCAGTTCCTATGGAAGAGACAACCTCAGTTTCTGAGTCCTCCCCAGAGCATCCCACTGAGGAGATTCACAGGAAGCATACCTGAAAAAGTAGGCACCTGGATTCCCCTCAGGAGTCTGTCACTGCTGATACTGACTTTGATAAAGGAGATTTCCCCAGGTTCTCGCCTTGAGGACGTTTCATTTGGAGAAATTCTTCAACTGCTTAAACAGAAAGGGGGGTGGTCCACCCAGCTATTTTTTCTAGAAGAGTCAGATTTAGAGAAGCTGATCTTTCTGGTCTGTCTACATCTTGGGATAGTTTGTACCCAGGATGAGATGGTAGACCTCATCTTTTAACAGGCATGGAAGGAGCTGGACATAGCTGAACCCATTCCTAAGAAACAAGAAAAGCTCCATGTCAGTTCCCAAGAATCATCCCAAATGGAGCAAGGATCCAGCCATGGATTTCACTATAGTGGTGGCAGCCACCTAGAAGGAACTAGCAGAAAGTTCCTGTGTCTGTCCACCAGTTAGGGAGTTTCAAGCATTAGAAAGATTTGGGAAGGAATTTTGCACTTCATTTAACTTCTCAATGATGGCATTGAATTATTTGGCATTTGTTGCATGTTTTCAGAGAGATTTGTTCAAGAGTATCTCCAGATCTCTCCTAGGGACAATGTCTGTGGATCAAAAAGTCCATTGATGAGCAGCTTCCAATCTTTGTCAAATTTGTGTCTGTGCCTTATATTTAGTGCCATGTAGAGCGTGTCTGGCACAGCCAGCACAAGACATATCCATCAGGAGACCTGCTTGGATGAGGCTCTGACTTTGCGGAACACTTTAAGACATTTTTTTGTGAAATCCTCTCATGACTGACCAGCACTCTTTGGTCCAAAAGTGAATGATATGATATCTAGAAATGAAAAAGGTTAATCCTTTTCTCCCATAGGGATCAAATTTTCCATTTCTTAAAATCTTTTCCAGGAATCAAAAAGAAGGCAAGAAAATGTGGTTCCACATATTCCAAGGATTTTCACCTAACACTTCTGGAAACAGAGACCCCCATGGCAGAGGGAGAAACTCTTTTTTTAATGGATGTCCTAGGGGCAAAGGTGGTCTGCAGAATCAAAGCTTCAGGGTTCCTTTCTCTGAGGAGCCTTTTCAGCCCCCCATGAGCAGATGTTCTTCATGTTTCACTGTTGCGGTCATCACACTTGGGTTATCTGCCTGCAGGTAGCCCTCAGTCGGCCCGAATACGAGTCTTGAGATTTCTGCGTCGGATGCGGTCGCCTGTTTCATTAAGTCAGGGGTATAAAACATGCAGCCAATGCCATTACATCAGTCTTTCTTGCCGTGGAGGAGCCCGAAGCAGAAGCAGTTCGCAAGTGTCGGTCGGCCGCTACCGGAAATTTTCATTTTTCGAGTTTCAAACCTGAAGTCTTCTAAAGCTAAGTACCCTATTGGGGGTCCTTTTTTCTTGGTCTAACCAATGTTAGAGTTAACAGTTGTCTTGCCTGTGGAAAGCAAATACCTCACAGAGATTTTCATTCCTACTGCGTCACCTGTTTAGGCCTAGACCACGACATTCCTCACTGTTGGTTTTGTGCCTTGTTTAACACCCGAACCAATCATTGTCGGGCTATCTGTCGCTAAATTCTTTCGCTCTTGTTCTCCATATTCCAACATGGCTTCAATAAGCTATCAGACTACCGATCTTCTGAAAAAACGTAAGGATAAAGACAGACAGCATAGGTCCAAAACTGCCAACAACGCTTCCTTTAAGCTAGTCGCCAGTCCGCTGGTACTCAGTGAGTCGCTTTCGCAGCCCCTGATACCTGCTTCTGCAGATTCGCAGGCCTCTGCTGAGACCCTTTTGGAGTCCAGTATGTCGCGAGATGCTTCTTCGACTATGGAACCTGCGGATGTCTCTACCTTGGATTGGTCCGGAGCCGCTGTGCAGGCACTGGCTTCTGAGGGTGTTCTTCTTAAACCAACAACTTCATTTTTAGCTAAAACTACCGAGTTTCTCGGGCCCAGAGTTCTCACTACGCCTAGAAAACAGATTACCAAAGCGCATGCTGAAGCTCCCATGCCATAAAAACAAATGCTTAGAATGGCAGAAGACCTTATTACTCTAATTAGGGGTAGCCAGCCTTCCCCCTTCTAAAAGACAGAGATTTGAATTTCCTTCTGAGTCTACAGACCAGGAGTCCGATGACTCTGACCCTTCTGATTACCAGGACATACCCTTATCTACCTATGAGGATTCAGATGCAGAGGATTTCATTCCCTCTGCTTCCCCTCCAGAGGATTTTTCTTTAGGTGAAACCTTGAATACCTTGAGAGCATTTCTGCTGGGAATACCAGGACTATCTTCAGTCCAAAAAGAGACTCAGACAATTTTTAGATTTGCCTCAGCACAGGCCTCTAGCTATACCCCCTGTACTGGATATTGTAGATGTCTTCATGGAATCCAGTCTTACTCCTGACACTTTACCACCAGCCCCTAGGAAACCTGACAGGTACTACAGAGTACCTGTCTCTCACAAATTTCTCTTTAAGAATCCTTCTGAGGATCCAGAGACCATTTCCCAGGGACCTTAAGACATTAAGGCTACTACAGCCAGAAACCCTACCCCTTCAGACAGGGATTCCAGAGCTTTAGACAGATGGGGTAAGAAGGTGTATACCTCTGCAACTCTTGCCATTAGGGCTTTGAATTGCCAGTTTCACATGTTGAAGTACCAGCAACATATTATGGCACTAATCAAACAAAAATGGTGTTGCTTCCAGATTGTGCAGAAAATAAAGATTTACAGTTTATTTATTATTTTATTTTACATTTGTTGACCGGGCTAGTCTAGCTGGATATATGTCCGTTTTCAGTAGAGGCCCGGGGAGAAAAGCTCCACAAGGATCAGACAAGATTAAAAATGTTTAAAATTACAAAATTTTAAGATCAAAAATACAATAACAGTTACAAAACATTAAGGTTCAGTTAAGATGAAATACAGTACAAAACATTAAAGTTCAGTTGAGATAAAATACAGATAAAATACCCCTTCCCCTATTTTCACTATTAAGTTTTTTTTTTTTTTTTATACTGTGGGAAAGTAATAGAAGGAAGAGGGAGATTCCCAGAACAACAAAGTCATTACTAAGGAATGGGAAAAGAGACGAGTTATAGAAGAGAAGAAAATCAGGAATAGGAGAGAGTAGTAAAGGGGAAGTTACCCCTCTAGCAAAAGCAGGTAGGATGTCTGTTACGTCTATCATGGGTATGCTAAGTCCCACTTAGAGGTAGTAACCTTAGAAGTGATAATAATATAAGGTGGAATAGTTTAGGAAAAATTATTGATGTTAAAAACAGGAAGAGAAAGTATTAGTCAGGGTTGGTACAGGGACAGAGCCAGTGGCCAGTAAGATAAAATTTAAGTTTCTTTTTGAAAAGTAAAGGAGATACAAGTGAGGTCACCAGGCAGTAGGTTCCAGCTTTTACCCACAGTATTAGAGAAAAGGGAAACTCCTGCTTTATTATTGGGTTTGTGTGGATACTAGTAGTTTATTAGCTGAGCGTAGATTGGAAAGTCTTTTGTATTGACTAATAAGATTTGTAAGAATTGGTGTTTTCTCTGGATAATAAAGGATTTTATGGGAAATAATTAGTTGCTGAAATAAGAACTGATTGTGTAGTTCCAGCCAACAGAGTTGGTTTAAATTTAGGCAGTGATGGGTTCTAAATGGGGAGCTGGTAGCAAATCTGGCTATACTGTTGTAGGAGATTGACAGCTTGTTGAGGTTAGTTTTTGACAGATTTGTGTATATAGGAGAGGCACAGAAGAGAGTGGAGATGAGGTGGGTGCAGTAGTTCTGGCTGTAGGAGTGAGGAAGGACTTAATTTTGTAGAGGGAGCCTAGCTTTTGGTTTACCGATTTTTATTGTGGTATTGATACGAGTATCATAGTTAAGGTTGTGGTCAATAGTAACCCCTAAGAGTTTGGTTGTTGTGTCTGGAAATGTGACTGTGCCATTTTTGGATTTTATAGAGAAATGAAATAGGGTGGACTTTTTGTGTAGGAGTAAATAGCAGTAGTTTAGTCTTTTTAGGGTTGAGGAGGAGACAATGCTGTAAAAAAACAGTTTTCTACAAGCTCAGACACTTTTGGTGAGGGCATGGAGTTCAGATGGAGTTGTAGCTGAGGAGATTAAAGTGGAATCAGCGTATTGTATGGTTACAGCTTGGGGAATACTAATAGCTAGATCGTTGATAAAGATGGAGAAAAGAAGAGGGCCTAAGATCCTTGGGGTACACCAAGGGAGACAGGAAGAGGGGTGGATAGTGCTTTCCCAGAGAGCACTGCCTGTTGCCTATTATCTAAGTAGAACTTGAACCACTGTAGTGCTTGTGTCAAATGAGAGGGATTTCAGAAGATTCAAAAGTATTTGATGATTAACCATGCCAAATGCTTTTGAATGATCAAAGAAGATAGCGGAGGACAAGATATTATTGTTACGGTTTTTGTTGATGTGGTCAGTAAATGAAAGGAGGGCAATAGTAGTGCTATGGAAGGGTTGAAAGCCATGCTGAGAGCTAGCTAATAGGCCATTTCGAAGAAGGTGGTAAGTAGTTGGTGGTGGATGCATTTTTCCATGATTTTAGCTAATGGAGAGAGTAGGGCAATTGGACGAAAGTTCTGTAGAGTTCCCACCCTTATGAAGGGGGATATGTGAGATTTTCCAGATGGTTGGGATGGTACCTTTTCTTTTATGGTTCTGTTAATTAGGATTGAGATAGGGTAAGCAATAACTTTTTGGCTGCAATTTGAAGATACTTAGCAGGTAGGTCTGTTGAGGGGGGTAGAGGGTTTGAGTTTTTGTAGTAGGGTACAGATGAGGGAAGTAGTGACAGGTTGGAATTGGAAAGTGGGTGGAGAGGTAAAGGAGGAGGGGGGCGGATTCGTGGATACAGGAGGTAGTGAGTTGGCAAGAGACTGGATAGCTTCAGTAAAGAAGTTGTTGGAGTCAGCAATTTGATTGTGAGTGACTTGGGTTATTCCAGAGGGGGTGGGTGTCTTAGTGCTGCCTGGATGAAGGAGTCTATTGATCCCTGACCAGAATTTCTGTGGGCTTTGTTGGTTAGTTTACTGGAGTTGAAAGAAGAAGTTTTTATTTTTGTCTAATAGAATAGATGCTTTAGTAGAGTTTCTAAGTTGTGTAAATTTTATGTGATCAGATGGGTCCTTTGAAGAACGCCATCTAGACCAAAATTTGTTTCTCAGCAAAATCATTTGTTTGGTTTCTTTTGTAAGCCATGGTGCAGTTTTGGTCCGATTTCTAAGGGTACAGGAAGGGGCGTGAAAGTTGAGGATTTCAAGGACTTAGAATTGAAGTAAGCCACTGCTTTCTCTAGTTGGAGGTGTTTCAAGGGTGACCAGTTGCATAGGCTCAGTTCATTTTGGAAACGTTTACAAGAGTTAATGCATTCTGCAAACCAAGTTAGTAAACATACTTCACAGTGTGGGTTTGATGCCTTAGAAGCATCTTGCAGGGCTGCTGTCACTGGGTCTGTACTGAGAAGGTATGCTTGGCTGAAGAAACAAATGTTACCAGACCATCTCAAAGCAAAATTACTAGATGTGCCATTAAATCAGGATAGTTTGTTTGGCACCAAAGCAAAAGTTCTTAAAAAGATGGAGGAAAAAGCAAAATCGATGCAAACTGTCAAAGATTTCTTACAGGTGTAGCCACGTAGATTCAGTAGGCACTGGCCTTCTAAAAACTGGTCCTTTCCAGTCCCTCCCAGGCCTTCTCAATCCAAACCCAGGTGAAACAGACCACCAAGATTACAGTCTCAGGGTATGCAGAGATCTAAACAATGGAGTGCTCCCACCTCAAAAACAGGGAATGTTAAGCCACCCCCTTATGGAAAAAGTTCACAGTGACTTCTCAATCACATCGCCAAAACAGTCAGGAAATCCTTTTATGTGGCACACCTCATCACTAAGGGCTTTTCATCCAGAAAAAAGGAGGTCATTGTCCCACTGTACTCATCCCTCATTAGACCCATTATAGAGTATAATGCCCCATTTGGTATGTACCTCACAAGACATCTGCAACAGCTGGAAAGGCCAAAGAAATACTTCACTAAAAGAATCACAGGCCTAAAGCAGATTCCATATGCTGACCATCTAAAAAAAACTCCAGCTATACTCTGTGGCATATTGTCTACTCGGAGGCAATCTCTGCTTAACATACAAGGCCATGCCAATTCCTGAGCTGTTGGACATGCTCCACTTAAAGAAATCCCAATCCCTCAGAGCCACACGCTCCAGGGATCTAAACCTTGTCATCACAATGAACAAAACATGCTGGAGGGATAGGTTCCTGACCCAGAGACTGCCTATACATGTCAAACAGAACGCTTCATTGGCCCTCTTCAAAAGGAACCTTGATGATTGGATGGGAGATGGGAAATTCATCCCGGGGATCATGTCAGTCGCCCTGCTAGGCAGGGGCCCAGAGAAGTAAATATTGTGGGAATAAATATCCAGGGAATTGGGAATTGTTATGGCTAGGCTTCCATAGGCCCTAGGGCCGATAGCCTAGTACCAGCCTATGAACCAGTCCTCCTTCCCAGCAATGTCCAAGTACTTGCACCCCTAGGAGAAAAGCTCACCCTTCATGCAAAAAACTGGATGTCCATTACTTAGGACCGATGGGTTCTAAACATTGTATCCCAGGGATACAGATTCTATTTCCACTCACTGCCGACCCCAAGCGGGTTACCAGACCTTCCTCCAAACCAGTGAGTGGAAGCTCAAAAGCAAGTACTTTCCTTTCTCAATATCAGGGCTATTCAACCTGTTCCAGTAGAACAAAGGGGACAGGGTTTCTATTCCAGACTGTTCCTGGTGCCCAGAAAAGGGAGCTCGTGGTGCTCTATCCTGGATCTGTCAGTCCCCATAAGGGAGTCTTGCAGGAAATATCTACGTTTCAGGGCAGGCTCTATGCACAATCAGCTCTCTGCTCTTCCCTTTGGCTCCTCTACTATGCCCAGAGTATTCACAAAGTGCCTGGCTCCAGCCATTGCATACTGCAGTCCGAGAAATATTCAAATTTACCCATTTTTGGATGATTGCCTGATTCAGGCAGACAGTCAGGAATTGCTACTTTCAGCACCTGGCATTTGTAAAAAAGACTCCTAACTTCATTGGGGTACACCATCAACAAAAAGAAATCACAACTGGTGCCCAGCCAAAAAAATTGTATTCTTGGGAGGAAGCTTGAACACAATTTCCCAGATGGCATACCTCACTCAAGAAAAACAGGTCTATTTGACAAACTACTTCAAACCAATGGCCACAAAAACCCAGCTGTCTGCAAGGAAAATACTGCAAGCCCTAGGGTTCATGGCCTCATGCATTCTGCTAATTCCATATGCAAGACTGCATATGATGAAACTTCAGTGGTACTTGAAAAAGTCTCTGGTGTCAACATTCTCAGGATCTGGAAACAATGATCCCTATCCTACCTTGTCTAAGGGCAGAGTCCCTTTGGTGGGCAGAGGCATGCAACCACAACAAGGGACTTCCTTTCACTCAACCCCTCATTGTCCAAACCCTAACAGACACATCAGAACGATGCATTCATGGCAAATGGAGCCCAAAGGAAATGCACCTGCATATCAATCAAAAAGAAATGTTAGCTGTACAGAATGCTCTGACAGCCTTCAAAGGCCTTATTCTTCCAGGACAACTATTGATAAAAACAGACAACACTGCAGTTATGTGGTACATAAACAAGCAGGGGGAAACCCATTCCTACCCACTCTGCAGATTAGCCATGGCTCTGTGGAACACAGCCTTGAGCAACCAAGTGCACCTGCAAGCTTAATTCCTGCTAGGCAAACTCACGGGCAGACAACTTGAGCCAAAATCTACTTGGACCCACACAAGTGGAAACTGGAACCCAACTCATTCAAACTTCTAATCCAGAGGCGGGGTACATCGAAGGTGGACCCCCTTCCCCCAAACCACCAGTTGAGCAAATTTCGTACCAGGAATCCTCACAGCAGAGCCTGGAAGGTGGATGCCCTATCCTTTACATGGAAAAAAACTCTTATGCCTTTCCTCCTCTGCCCCTCCTCTCAAAAGTACTACTCAAGATCAAACAGGACAGGCCGAGGACAATCCTCATAGCCCCAGACTGGCCATGCCAACACTGGTACCCACTCCTACTCAGACAACAGTGCCACCTTGGCACCTACATCAGACTCCTTCCCTGCTGTCTCAGCAGGGGGGGGGGACTAATTTTGCATCCAAAACTGCAAACCTTAAAACCTTGCAGCCTGGCTTATCCCTTGAATACACCACCAGTAACCCTCAGCAAACGGGTGCTGGACTTCATCCTTGAAGCCAGAAGGCCTAGTACTAGGATATCCTTTGTTGAGAAGTGGAAAAGATATTGTTCTTGGAGTCTGTCTCAAGGAGAGGACACAACCGTGCCCACCTTACCTCAAATCTTTGATTACTTAGCAGAGCTGCTCCACAGAGGCCTATCGTTCTCATCCATCAAGATTCATGCCTCTGCCATCTCAGCTCATTATAATACTGAGCCACCTCTCTTTTCTCACCCTCTCATCAAACAGTTCCTGAGAGGTGCTAACAATTTAAGGCCCCCTAGGAGAGCTCCCACCCCAGCTTGGGACCTTAACTTTGTACTGGAGAAGCTCACGCTTCCCCCTTTTGAAACGTGCTGCTTCAGCAGAGTTAAAATTCCTCTCTTGGAAAACAGTATTACATCTAGCCATCACTTCAGCAATAAGAGTGTCTGAGTTGCAGGCACTAATAGCTCTGGAACCCTACATTATTTTCCATGCTGACAGGGTTTCCCTTAGGTCTAACCCATCATTTATGCCCAAGGTGGTATCCAATGTGGCTTTAAACCAATCCATCAATTTGCCAACCTTTTTCCCTAATCCTCAGAATAAAGGGGAAAGGATCCTGCACTCCTTGGATGTACACAGACAGCTCAGGTTCTACCTTGACAGGACTAAACCTTTAAGGAAATCTAACCAGCCGCTAGTCAGCTTTGCTACAGGGGCAGAGGGCAAGGCCCTTTCAAAGCAAACCATTTCCAAATGGATAGCACACTGCATCCATTTCTGCTACAAGCACCATGGAAAACCTACCCCACACAGGATCAGAACTCACTCCACTAGGGTTACCTCATCCTCTACAGCATTTCTCAGGGGAGTCACTACCAGGGACATCCTGGAAGCTGTAACCTGGAGTTCTGTGCACACCTTCGCCAAGCATTACCACTTACATATTTATTTCTAAATCCAGAGATGGATTTGCTACAGCAGTCTTTCAAGGCCTGCTAGCAAACCCTAACACTTGTTGGCTGCCTCCACACTTCCTCAGCTTTGGGAATCAACCCAAGTGTGATGACTGCAACAGTAAAACATGAAGAACATAATACAATTGTGTACATTTACCATAAATGTAGATGTTAGAGTGTATTCACTGTTGCAGTCCTAGTTTCCTTCCCTCCAGCCCCCTGACTTTCTCTATCCTTTCTACCTGTCCTTGTTATGGCCATATTTTATGGCATTGGTATTTACTTTTTACTGGAGGTGTTCCACACCATTTAATAGCTTCCTATTTTAGGGGCTCCTGACATTTGGGGCAAGAAAAACTGATGTAATGGCATCGGCTGCATGTTTTATACACCTGATGTCATGGAAGAGGTGACAGCATCCGATGCAGAAATCCCAATACTCTGGTATTCGGGCCGACTGAGGGCTATCTGCAGGCAAATAACCCAAGTGTGATGACTGCAACAGTGAATACACTCTAACATCTACATTTATGATAAGTGTACACAACTGTACTTTGTCCGACTGCACTCTGAAGACAGTTGGGAGTGCACTTTTCTGTGCATCCAACAGCCTGGGCATTCATCACCCAAGACAAATGGGTGCAGAGGATCATAACCAGAGGCTGTTTCATTCCCTTCCACACTTCAAAAATGAAGCTTCTAAACAATTGGGTCATCCAAGAGGATCCAGAATTTACCCAAGGTTCTTCTAGTGTCGAAGAAAAACTGGGACCCTAAGGCTAATTCTGCACTGAAGTTACTGAAACAAAATTCTTATAAAAATAAAATTGTGAATGGTCATGATGCAGTCTGATGTCCTTCAAGAATGCAACTGCAGTCATAACATATGGGTTGTCCTGCCTCAGGCAGCCCTCGGTCGGCCGGATTCCAAAGTCTGGGTCCGACGTCGGCTGATGTCGCATTTCTCTCCGACATCAGAGTGGCTGGAGTACATAAGCATCAGCCGATGCCATCTTCTTCAGTCTTTCTTGCCGCGCGGTGCCCGAAGCAGAAGCAGTTCGCAAGTGCCGGTCAGTCAGCTCCTGTATTCTTCGAAACCGAAGTCATCAAAAAAGCTAAGTACCCCGTTGGGGACCTTTTCTTGCCTCAGCCGATGTCAGAAATTACTGAAAAAGTAAATAATTGTTTGTCTTGTGGTAAACAAATACCTCATAAGGATTTCCACTCTCACTGCCTCCCTTGCCTTGGCCCAGACCACGACGTCTCGGCCTGTGCCGCCTGTGCTCGCTTCAATAAGCGCACTCTCAGGCGCCGGGTGGAGTTCGCTGAAGACTTTTTCGGCGATAAATTTGACTATACGATGCCGTCGGAACATCCAACAACGCAGACTCCTAAGAAACGAAAAGACCGGGACTGACATCCTCGGCCCGCGTCTTTCACCGACACCACGCCAAAACTAACCGCGAGTGCTCCGGTTCCCTCTGAGGCAGTTATTCCACCGCTCCGAACCGAAGACACCGCATTACCAATACCTCCGATACCGGAGGCCACTCCGATGCCAGTTATTGACTTTCCTCCGGATACTGAAACCGAGGAAATGCCCGAGACCATTGCTGTTGATAAGGTCACTCCTGCACGTGGAGCGGCTAGGCCTCCCATGTCCATGTCTATCAAGGCCTACACACGTGCCAAGGCAGCCAGCAAGTCCAAGCATCTTTCTGCTAAAACCTTACCTCAGCCTACTCCTGAAACTCAAATCATGGCTATGGCCGCAGATGTAATTTCCCTGATCAGAGGTTCCCAGGCCCATCCTGAGAGAGGATCCCAGCCTCCTCCTGATAAGAGGCCCAGGGTTGAACCCTCTGACCCTCTTCCAACAGATGAAGATTCTGAGGACTCTGTTCACTCCGAAAGCCAGGAAGAGCCCTTCCAGACCTATGAGGATTCGGATGCAGAGGACTCCATTCCCTCGGCTTCTCCTCCTGACGATATGTCTTTTGGGGAAGTTCTGCATTCCATGAGGGGAGCATTTTAAGTGGCAAGGCCAGGAATATTCAGATTCCAGAAAGCGCCTTCGAACCTTCCTTAAAAAGCCCCAACACAGACCCTTAGCTATACCTCCTGTGCTTGATGTTTTGGATGATTTATACTCTGACTCCAGTGTTACCCCTGATACTCTTCCTCCTGCTCCTGTCAAGCCTGACAGATACTATAGGATCCCAGAAACCCATTCTCATTTCTTTAGGGCCCATGCTGTTGATTTAGAAACAATTTCCCAGGGGCCTAAAGGGGTAACAGCTACCACCTCCAAAAACCCTTTGCCTTCCGACAGGGAAGCAAGGTCTTTAGAGAGATGGGGGAAGAAGGTTTACACCTCCACTACTTTATCTATGAGAGCTCTCAATTGTCTCTTTCACATGTTTCAATATCAGGATTTCCTCTTAGATGATTTACAGAAAAGATTGGCCTCCCCTGAACCTTTAGATAGGAAGTCTTTGCAGGAGGCTGTGCACAATTCTCAGCAAGTTAGCAATCATTTTCTTCAGTGTGGATATGATGCATTGGAAGCTTCATGTAGGGCAGCTATGACAGGGGCAGTCATTCGTAGACATGCATGGTTAAAAGAACAACCTTTACCAGATCATGTTAAGGCAAAACTTCTTGATGCACCCTTGGAAAAGAACAAGCTTTTTGGTGCTAATGCTAAAGATGTGTTAAAGTCCATTGAGGAAAAAGCCAAGTCAGTTCAGACAGTCAGAGATTTCCTCCAGGTTCAGCCACCCAGATTCAGCAGGAACTGGCCTTCTAAAAACTGGTCCTTTCCTAATCCTGAAAGATTTCAAAGGGGCAAAAACAGGCATGCCCGAGGAAGAGGCCAATACAGAGGATCCTACAGGGGACGACAATGGTAACCAGCAAACCAAAGAAGTGACACGGGTTTCTTCCGCCACACAGGGACAATCTCAATGACTTTCCTCTAGTTCCGCTGACCAAGGAACAAGCAGAAGCTCCTTTGGGCGGAAAATTATCTCTGTTTACAAAAAAATTGGCACAAACTGACAAAGGACAAATGGATTTTGTACATTCCAGAAATAAAAGGCACAAACAAGAATGCTGTGCACTGTGAAGACAAAACGAATGCAATGGTAAAAACCACTCAAAACAGCAAAATAGCGTAATAAACTTTACTTAATACACGCTTTCGTCAAAGACTTCTTCAGAATACATTAAAAATCCACAATCACTGTTTAAATAATCATCTCAATAATTAACATCCAATTATTCAATAAATGTGGACATTTACTTAAAAAGACATACTAGTTAAAAAATTCCATTACTATATTTTTGTCAATAGATAGTTTGTTGTTTTTTAAAAAACATTTGATGTTTATTGAATCATTTAGACCGGGGGGTTGGTCTGATTTCAATCTTATTTGCCACAGAGTCTCCCTCTGTTCGACAAAATTTTTGAAATCACCCCCCCTCAAGTCTGAATGACAAACTTCTAGTACTGAAAAAAGGAATTTTTTAAAATTATGACAAACAAGAGAATGTTTAAATAAAGCATTATTTGTATCCTTACTTTTAATACTGTACAGATGTTCACGTATTCTAGTTTTTAAACATCTGGTTGTCATTCCTATATAAAATGAAGTGCAACTACTACAAAAACTAATATATATAACACCTTTGGTATTACAGTTAACATACTGTGGTACCTCAATAGTTCTATCCATGGTGTCAATTGCAATGTAGGGGCCTTGCAGAATGAATCTACACATGTTACATCCAAGACAAGGAAACATACCCTTCATTTGTGTGGTGCTGATTTCTGCAGTTTTATTGTGGCCATTACTTTCTAAAGCTCTTTTAATATTATAACTGTTCCTTAAAACAAAGTTGGGCTGTTCCCCAACTGTTTGACTAATATCCAGGTTACCCTGTAAAATTCTCCAGTTTTTTCTCAAAACTTGTTTAATATGTTCACTATCTATAGTCATGTCTAAAGAGCAGACTACTTTTTTATTTTCTACGTCATTTAATATTCCTGAAGTAGAAAAACTGTCTTTATTGTTTAATATAGCCTGATAGTGAGTACTACGTTTTTCCAACACTTCTTTTTTTATAGTTTCCAAAAACAAAATGTCATATCCCCTGTTAATAAACATGTCGTTAATGAAATCCACTTCTTCATAAAAGTCACTGTCTTTTGTAGTCATTCGACTGGCTCTTATGAATTGCCCTTTTGGTATATTCTTTATAGTGTGGGTTGGATGTCCACTTTTGAAATGCAAGTAACTGTTGGTGAATGTTTCTTTTCTAAAGATGCCACTATGAAATCTTGATTCTGACAAATCCACCAAAGAGAATGTCTAAAGCTAATTTTCAAGCCTGTTTCTCCCTTAGTAAATTTTAAAAATTCAACTGTGTTGTTAATAGCTTTAAGAAATTGAAGAACTGTGTCATTATTTCCTTTAATAATAAATACCAAGTCATCCACGAATCTATAATATAATAAAATATTGAAAATGTTTTTTATAGGTTTAAGAAATTCTTCTTCCCACCATGACATTACAAGATTAGCATACGAAGGAGCTGGTGACCCCATGGCCACCCCTCTTCTTTGTCTATAATAGGTGTCACCAAAAATAAAATAATTATGGTGTAATACAATATCCAGAAACCTACAAATAGTAGAAATCTGTCCTGTTTCATATTTTTTTATTTTTGCTTAAGAACTGTCGTATAGCTTGACCCTTCTTCGTGGGGGATGCATGTGTATAAAGAAACCACATCCAAACTGAAAATAATGTGTTGAGTGGGATCAAATATATTGCTCTCATTAAATTCTTTAAGTTTTTCTAAAAAATGCCAAGAGTCCTTTATGAATGATTCTTGTTGTGAAACCAATGGTCCTAGGGTGGCATCTATAACTAAAGAAATTCCCTCTGTAACTGAATGAGGTGATGAGACGATGGGTCTAAAAGGGGGGTCCGTTGAATTTTTGTGTATCTTCGGTATCCCGAAGAAAATCCCTATTCGGGGATTATGATTCACACAAAAATCGTACACTTCCAAATTAATTTCGCTAGACATGAGGGCGTCATATAAAAATGAATGAATAGTTTAAAATTGCTTATTTATTTCATAAAGTGGAACTACCTCATATTCATCAATATTATTTAATATTTCAAGCATTTTATGTTTATATGACTCTTGTGTCATTATAACTAGATTCCCACCCTTATCACTTCTCATAAATCTGATGGTGTCATTTTTCTTTCGCAACTCATTAAATGCCTTTCTGTCCTTAAATGATAGATTGTGATTGACTTTAATGTTCTTATTTAAGGTGTTCTCTAATTCCTGTATACAAATGTCCTCAAACACTTTCATAGTGTGATTTAGTTGTGGATTAAAAGTAGAGGGTTTAATAAGACTTTTTTCTGTCATGGAAATATCGTGCATTAAATAATGTAAATTTAATTTCCTCACATATTTCTTAACATCCACTACAGTTTTGCTATAGTCAGCTCTCTTTGTTGGCACAAAATTAAGACCTAGTTTTAAAACATTTATTTCATGTTTATTAAAAACTATGTCAGTTAAATTAATGATTTCAAAATCATTAGTTTGCAAATTTAAGTTTCGTCCGCTGAAGAACTTGATCCCAGGAATGTGCGACTCCTGGTTGACATTGTCCTTTTTTCCAGGGGTGTTTTCTTCCCAAAAAAATTAGATGTTTTCAATACTTTGGTACTAGAAGCTTTATTAACACAGCCTGCTTTGCCTTTGGTAGTATTGTTTTCATTGGAGTCATTCAATAAAACGTTATCAACTGGTTCAGCCTCCACAGAATGAAGAGCTTTGTCATTAGTGGCCCCATTCAAAGCCATGTCCGTACTGTTAGTTTTATCAAGACCGTTGATCGGTCCAATAGCGTAACTAGTATTACGGCCAAGGCCTTTGGTCTTAGGGCCTTGCATTGCATGATAATTACGCATGTTGCCCCTTTCAGGCTGCTGCCTTTTAAAGTTATTCTCTCTATGCCCTGGCACAAAATGATTGAAAGCAGACTTAGATTCATAAGCTGTAATGTCCCTTAATAGTTTTGAATGTTTTCTGTTAATAACCTCGCCCGCATGTTTTTCTAGGTCGTCACTCATTTTATCAAATAATTCCACTTGTTTATTTTTGTCAAGACATAAAGTTTTAATTTCGCTTTCCAAGAAACAAATGTCTTCTTTTAAACTTTTTATTTTTTCTAGATTATTGTCAATCAATAGTCTCAAAAAGGACTGCCCTGCTTCGTTAAAAAAATTAACTAACACTTGAAACATCGGGTCTCCGATAGAAACACCGTTGGGGCATTTGAAAAATCTCAATCCCTTCGGTGTTATACCAAGCTCTAGACATCGCTCAAAATAACAATTTTCAATGAAAATAGCGCTGGATACAGTTGTCGATACCAGCGAGACCAACTTTCATTCTGGAAATCAACCAACAAGAGTTAGCGGCAACACAGAAGGTGACCGTGGATTATTACAACGGAAAGAACCTGGTTTACGACCTATTTTAGACTGTCTTGACAATCCCTTTGGTGGACAAACGGGGTATGTACTCACTATTAATAACGAAGAGTTTAACCAGAAAATTGAATTGTTGGGTAACTTGTTGAAAAGACACCGCTCTATTTTCATTGAAAATTGTTATTTTGAGCGATGTCTAGAGCTTGGTATAACACCGAAGGGATTGAGATTTTTCAAATGCCCCAACGGTGTTTCTATCGGAGACCCGATGTTTCAAGTGTTAGTTAATTTTTTTAACGAAGCAGGGCAGTCCTTTTTGAGACTATTGATTGACAATAATCTAGAAAAAATAAAAAGTTTAAAAGAAGACATTTGTTTCTTGGAAAGCGAAATTAAAACTTTATGTCTTGACAAAAATAAACAAGTGGAATTATTTGATAAAATGAGTGACGACCTAGAAAAACATGCGGGCGAGGTTATTAACAGAAAACATTCAAAACTATTAAGGGACATTACAGCTTATGAATCTAAGTCTGCTTTCAATCATTTTGTGCCAGGGCATAGAGAGAATAACTTTAAAAGGCAGCAGCCTGAAAGGGGCAACATGCGTAATTATCATGCAATGCAAGGCCCTAAGACCAAAGGCCTTGGCCGTAATACTAGTTACGCTATTGGACCAATCAACGGTCTTGATAAAACTAACAGTACGGACATGGCTTTGAATGGGGCCACTAATGACAAAGCTCTTCATTCTGTGGAGGCTGAACCAGTTGACAACGTTTTATTGAATGACTCTAATGAAAACAATACTACTAAAGGCAAAGCAGGCTGTGTTAATAAAGCTTCTGGTACCAAAGTATTGAAAACATCTAATTTTTTTGGGAAGAAAACACCCCTGGAAAAAAGGACAATGTCAACCAGGAGTCGCACATTCCTGGGATCAAGTTCTTCAGCGGACGAAACTTAAATTTGCAAACTAATGATTTTGAAATCATTAATTTAACTGACATAGTTTTTAATAAGCATGAAATAAATGTTTTAAAACTAGGTCTTAATTTTGTGCCAACAAAGAGAGCTGACTATAGCAAAACTGTAGTGGATGTTAAGAAATATGTGAGGAAATTAAATTTACATTATTTAATGCACGATATTTCCATGACAGAAAAAAGTCTTATTAAACCCTCTACTTTTAATCCACAACTAAATCACACTATGAAAGTGTTTGAGGACATTTGTATACAGGAATTAGAGAACACCTTAAATAAGAACATTAAAGTCAATCACAATCTATCATTTAAGGACAGAAAGGCATTTAATGAGTTGCGAAAGAAAAATGACACCATCAGATTTATGAGAAGTGATAAGGGTGGGAATCTAGTTATAATGACACAAGAGTCATATAAACATAAAATGCTTGAAATATTAAATAATATTGATGAATATGAGGTAGTTCCACTTTATGAAATAAATAAGAAATTTAAAACTATTCATTCATTTTTATATGACGCCCTCATGTCTAGCGAAATTTATTTGGAAGTGTACGATTTTTGTGTGAATCATAATCCCCGAATAGGGATTTTCTTCGGGATACCGAAGATACACAAAAATTCAACGGACCCCCCTTTTAGACCCATCGTCTCATCACCTCATTCAGTTACAGAGGGAATTTCTTTAGTTATAGATGCCACCCTAGGACCATTGGTTTCACAACAAGAATCATTCATAAAGGACTCTTGGCATTTTTTAGAAAAACTTAAAGAATTTAATGAGAGCAATATATTTGATCCCACTCAACACATTATTTTCAGTTTGGATGTGGTTTCTTTATACACATGCATCCCCCACGAAGAAGGGGTCGAAGCTATACGACAGTTCTTAAGCAAAAATAAAAAATATGAAACAGGACAGATTTCTACTATTTGTAGGTTTCTGGATATTTTATTACACCATAATTATTTTATTTTTGGTGACACCTATTATAGACAAAGAAGAGGGGTGGCCATGGGGTCACCAGCCGCTCCTTCGTATGCTAATCTTGTAATGTCATGGTGGGAAGAAGAATTTCTTAAACCTATAAAAAACATTTTCAATATTTTATTATATTATAGATTCGTGGATGACTTGGTATTTATTATTAAAGGAAATAATGACACAGTTCTTCAATTTCTTAAAGCTATTAACAACACAGTTGAATTTTTAAAATTTACTAAGGGAGAAACAGGCTTGAAAATTAGCTTTTTAGACATTCTCTTTTGGTGGGATTTGTCAGAATCAAGATTTCATAGTGGCATCTTTAGAAAAGAAACATTCACCAACAGTTACTTGCATTTCAAAAGTGGACATCCAACCCACACTATAAAGAATATACCAAAAGGGCAATTCATAAGAGCCAGTCGAATGACTACAAAAGACAGTGACTTTTATGAAGAAGTGGATTTCATTAACGACATGTTTATTAACAGGGGATATGACATTTTGTTTTTGGAAACTATAAAAAAAGAAGTGTTGGAAAAACGTAGTACTCACTATCAGGCTATATTAAACAATAAAGACAGTTTTTCTACTTCAGGAATATTAAATGACGTAGAAAATAAAAAAGTAGTCTGCTCTTTAGACATGACTATAGATAGTGAACATATTAAACAAGTTTTGAGAAAAAACTGGAGAATTTTACAGGGTAACCTGGATATTAGTCAAACAGTTGGGGAACAGCCCAACTTTGTTTTAAGGAACAGTTATAATATTAAAAGAGCTTTAGAAAGTAACGGCCACAGTAAAACTGCAGAAATCAGCACCACACAAATGAAGGGTATGTTTCCTTGTCTTGGATGTAACATGTGTAGATTCATTCTGCAAGGCCCCTACATTGCAATTGACACCATGGATAGAACTATTGAGGTACCACAGTATGTTAACTGTAATACCAAAGGTGTTATATATATTAGTTTTTGTAGTAGTTGCACTTCATTTTATATAGGAATGACAACCAGATGTTTAAAAACTAGAATACGTGAACATCTGTACAGTATTAAAAGTAAGGATACAAATAATGCTTTATTTAAACATTCTCTTGTTTGTCATAATTTTAAAAATTCTTTTTTCAGTACTAGAAGTTTGTCATTCAGACTTGAGGGGGGGTGATTTCAAAAATTTTGTCGAACAGAGGGAGACTCTGTGGCAAATAAGATTGAAATCAGACCAACCCCCCGGTCTAAATGATTCAATAAACATCAAATGTTTTTTAAAAAACAACAAACTATCTATTGACAAAAATATAGTAATGGAATTTTTTAACTAGTATGTCTTTTTAAGTAAATGTCCACATTTATTGAATAATTGGATGTTAATTATTGAGATGATTATTTAAACAGTGATTGTGGATTTTTAATGTATTCTGAAGAAGTCTTTGACGAAAGCGTGTATTAAGTAAAGTTTATTACGCTATTTTGCTGTTTTGAGTGGTTTTTACCATTGCATTCGTTTTGCCTTCACAGTGCACAGCATTCTTGTTTGTGCCTTTTATTTCTGCTAATTGCAAGCTGCATGGACTGTTTCCTTCTTTGACCAGTATTTTTATGGTTTCGTTTTTTTTGGATTTTATTTAGTTGGATTTTGTACATTATAGACCACGGTTACAGGTTCCATTTTCATACCTTGCCAAGAAAACTAGGCATGCCAAACCTTCCACAAAATCAGAGGGCAGAGGCTATCAAGCAAATTTCTCTGCTTGCTCAGATCAAGGCAATAGAAAAAATTCCACAACAAGAACAAGGTCAGGGGTTTTACTCAAGACTGTTCCTTGTTCCAAGAAAAGAAACTCAATGGAGACCAATACTGGACTTGTCCGCTTTAAACACTTTTCTCATAGTACCAAAGTTCAAAATGCTGACTCTACAGCAACTCCTTCCCATGCTGGGCAAGGGGTCTTGGCTGATTACTCTGGACCTCAAGGAGGCATACCTGCATGTCCCTATCAGACACAGCTGCAGAAGATACCTCAGATTTCTTGCAGGGCCAGAGCATTATCAATTCTCAGCATTGCCATTTGGCTTATCTACTGCGCCCAGAGTATTCACGAAATGCCTGGCATCAGTAGTTGCACATTGCAGGCTCCAAGGGATTCAAATCTACCCGTACCTGGATGACTGCCTCATACAAGCGGACGACAAACTAACTTTGACAAAAAACTTGAATTATGTCATACATTTGCTACAGGCTGTGGGATACACAGTCAACTTTCAAAAGTCAAGACTTCAGCCATCCCAGCAAATTACCTTCTTAGGAGCCAAACTAGACACAGCCTCTCAAATGGCTTACCTGACAGAAGACAAGCAAAAGAAGTTAACTCATTACTTCAAAAGTTTAGCAAAGCTCACCCAGATGACTGCAAGGAGATTCCTACAGGCCCTGGGTTACATGGCATCCTGCATTCTCCTGGTTCCACTAGCAAGACTACACATGAAAGCTTCAATGGTACCTAAAAAGCTTATGGTCTCAACACAGCAACAACCTAGAAGCAACCATACCGCTCATTCCATGTCTTCAAAAGGAATTTCTATGGTGGGCCTCAGTAAGCCAGTCAAACACAGGTATGTAATTCAAAAAACCTCAGATAACGCAGACCATGACCACAGACGCCTCAGATCTTGGATGGGGGGCGCACATGGAGGGCAGATGTATTCAAGGACAATGGTCTCCAAAGGAAACACATCTGCATATCAACCAAAAAGAAACGCTGGCAGTAATGCATGCCATCGAAGCCTTCGGACAACAACTACAACCAGACCACCTACTAATACGGACAGACAACACCACTGTGATGTGGTACATAAACAAGCAGGGGGGCACTTATTCTTACCCCCTTTGCAGACTGACAATGAATCTTTGGGAAAAATCACTGAGCCTAAACATACAGTTGCAGTCCCAGTTTGTTCCAGGCAAAGACGATGTTCTGGCGGACAGTCTAAGCAGGAATTTCCTAGACCCCCACGAATGGAGGTTACATCCAGAAATCTTTATATGACTCACTTCGACATGGGGCAGGCCGGACGTAGACCTATTTGCCTCCCACCTCAATCATCCATTACAAAAGTTCTGTTCAAGGACATATCATCCACAAGCATGGAAAATAGATGCTCTCTCATTCAACTGGAGCTCCCTAAAAATCTATGCATTTCCACCTCTGCCGCTGATGACCACACTGTTACTAAAGATCAAAGCAGAGCAGCCCAAGGGGATCCTAATAGCTCCAGACTGGCCAAGACAACACTGGTACCCACTACTACGGAGCATATGTCACAACAAAACGTGGGCCCTCCCCCAATGGCCCCAACTTTTGACTCAACACAACTTCAGGACAGTTCATCCCAGCATCCAGACGCTACAGCTAACAGCTTGGGAGATCCCATGAATAACCTCAACCTACCTCTTTCCATGGAAGTTCAGCGGATACTGACAGAAGCAAGCAGACCATCCACCAGAAAGGTTTACTCAGCCAAATGGAAGAGATTCAGCATTTGGAATACCACCAAGGGCCATGATGCATCACTTTTGAGCATCCCACTCATTCTGGAATATTTGGCAGATGTGCTACATAATGGACTCTCATACTCCTCTATAAAAATACATGCTTCAGCTATCTCAGCTAGATACAACACTGATCCACCTGTGTTTTCACATCCTTTGTTAAGGCAATTTCTTAGAGGAATCAAGAATATAAAGCCCCCAAGAAAGGCACCAGTACCAGCTTGGGACCTCAACTTTGTTCTAGAAAAATTGACTCTACCTCCCTTTGAGCCAGCAGCTTCTGTGGATTTACAATTTCTTTCCTGGAAGACAGCTTTCCTGTTGGCCATTACCTCAGCAAGAAGGGTTTTGGAATTACAGGCCCTAATGGCTATACCACCGTTCACAACTTTTCACAGAGACAGGGTCTCCTTACGAACCAACCCTACCTTTCTCCCAAAAGTGGTATCTAGGGTTTCTTTAAATCAAGCTATTCACCTGCCTACTTTCTTTCCCAATCCTGAGAACAAAGGGGAAAGACTGTTGCATACCTTGGACATTCACAGACAACTTCGCTACTACCTGGACAGAACCAAGAACAGTAGGAAGTCTGATCAGCTTTTTGTAGCTTACGCCCCTGGAGTACAAGGAAAAGCAATTTCCAAACAAACAATTTCAAAATGGATTGGACATTGCATCAGATTCTGTTATTCCTTCCATGGAAAGAGTGTGCCAGCCAATGTCAGACCACACTCCACCAGAGCTACAGCCACCTCTACAGCATTCTTAAGAGGGGTGCCTACAAAAGACATTCTAGAAGCTGCTACATGGAGCTCCGTGCATACATTTTCCAAACACTACAACCTTCCTCTATATTCCAGATCCAGAGCAGGCTTTGCTTCGGCAGTCCTGCAGGGACTGATAGCTACACCATCCTTTTCTTAGAGCATTCCACCTCCCCCAGCTAAGCTATGGTATTCAACCCATATGTTATGACTGCAGTTGCATTCTTGACGGACATAGTACAGTTTTGTGCCTACCATAAATGTAGATGTCCGATAGATATGCAACTGCAGTCGGGTTTTCCCTCCCTCCTTCCCCTCTATGCCTTGGGTCCACTCCTATCCCTGTTATCCTTAGCTGGGGATATCTGTTATGGTGTATCTGTTTGTTGCTTATTTATTTGTCTGGAAACCTGTTTTATCTTCCAATTTGATTACAGCCTTCCTTGGAGGGCACCTGGCATCTGGGGCAAGAAACACTGAAGAAGATGGTGTCTGCTGATGCTTATGTACTCCAGCCGCTCTGACGTCGGAGAGAAATGCGTCATCAGCCGACGTCGGACCCAGACTTTGGAATCCGGCCGACCGAGGGCTGCCTGAGGCAGGACAACCCATATGTTATGACTGCAGTTGCATATCTATCGGACATCTACATTTATGGTAGGTACAAAACTGTACTTTTTTCCTCTTCTAAGGGAGAATGACTGGCTGTGCTCAATCGTTCTTAAGGATGTGTACTACCATATAAAGATGGACAGATGATCCAGGAAGTATCTTCATTTCTGTCTTTGAGCCAGTCATATTCAATTCAGAACTCTGCCCTTTGGTCTCACCACAGCCCCCCCCCCAGGATGTTGACGGCGTGTGGCAGTAGTAACAGCTGTCTCCAACTGTAGAGGTTTGGAGTGTTTTCGTATTTGTAAGACTGGCTCTTAACCTGCCTACCAGGGACTTATCATCCATGCCAGAGACTCCTTGCTCCATATGTGTTCAGAATACACATTCTGGTGAATCTAACAAAGTCCAGACTTCATTCATATCCGTCTTTAATGTTCGTAGAAGCTCAGTTAGACACAACTCTAGATTGCAGAACTTGCCCAAGTAAGGAATACATTCATATTCATCATCAAGATTGGCTGTTTTGTCCTGTCAGAAGCTACCAGTAAAAATGATCCTCTGTCTTAAAGGCTACATGACAGCTTAGATTATACTGCATCCCCTAGTCAGGTACTACATATGAGTTCTTTAGTGGACTCAGTCCAGTGGTCTGCAAAAGCACAACCCATGTCTTTCCTACATTTAATGAATGTTCTTTCAGTCTTCCCTTTCCCCAAGCAATGGTGACCACAGACGTTCCCACATGGGGTGGTGGGCATTACCTGGGAAAGAAAGTCTAAGGAATGTGGTCACAATCAGAAACCAGTCTTCTCATCTCCAGTGCGTTGATGTGAGTGGTCCTTCTAGTGTTGTAGGCTATTCAGGACCGTCTCCCCCTTCAGATGCAGTCTCTAGCCAGACAGACAACATGGCACTTGTCTGGTACATCAACAAACTGGGGTAAACCAGATCTTGCGAGGCCATGAGAGTGTGGCACTAGGCAATACCTTCTCTCTGCTTTCTAATAGTGTGCATATTCCAGTCAAGTCCAATGTGTTGGCAGACAGGCTGAGCAGGTCTATCCTTCTCTCTCACAAGTGGCCTCTCAGTCCAGTAGTCCTAGAACAGATATTCTGTCATTGGGGCTGATCTTGCTGCATTCTCTTGGCATCTCCCCACAATGCCACATACAGGAAGTTCTTTGCTCTGATCTCCTAATAGGGGGAGTCGCAGAGGAATTCTCAGACCCACAGTTGGTCCCCAGGACTCCTTTATGCTTTCCCTCCCATTCTTTTGATTACTTGCCAATGCTGTCTGTAAGAACTCTGCAATCAGTCATTCCCTTAGCCCTCTACTGGCCTCTACAAGTATTGTTTCCTTTCCTCCTGCCTCCTGTAGTACGTCCTCCCTGGGTGCTGGGCTGTTGTGCAGATCTATTCTCCTGCCCATCAGGGTCTCTTCACCCAGGCATTCAGTCCCTCAAATTAACTGCATGGCTTCTCCGATTTCCATTGATGATGAGATATTCCAGGTTTTATTCCTCATCTGGCAGTATCCTGACTTTGTCCCAGAAACCTTCTGTGTGTAAAATTTACAAAAGTAAATGGAAACGATTATTTTGGGCAGTTGTGAACAATCTTGAGCCTCTTTTGGCTCCTCTTCCAGCAATCTTGGAGTTCCCTGGCCTGTCTTTTTTTCAGAATGGAGCCAGCAATTCCACTGTCCAAGTATGATTAGCGGCCATATCTGCCTTTCACATTGGCAAGAATCACACGCCCCATGTGCCCTTAAGGCTGTCCAAAACCTTTCTTAGAGGAACCTTTGTATTAAAACCCCTGCTTAGAATCCATTTCCTCCATGTCGTATTACTATTTTACTACAAACCCTAAGTAGTCCTCTGTTTGAACCTTCTGCCAAAATTGGTTTAAAATTATCATGCAAAACTCTTGTTAGTTGCTGTTATTTCAGCTAGGAGAATTTCTGACCTGGTCAGCCAGATCGGACTTGTTTGCAAAATTTCCGTATGCATTTTTTCACAAAGTCTGCATTTGGAAGAAAAGAAGGATTGGATGTTCTTTGTGTTTCACTGTTGCAGTCATCACCTGTAGGTTATCCCTGCTGTGGTCGTCCTTGGCCAGCCTGAAAACCAGAGTCAATGTATTTCTGCGTCGGCTGCTGTCTCTTGCTGCCTGATGTCAGGTCGTCAGTGCTATAAAGGAAGGCAGCTGCCTGACGTCAGGTCGTCAGTGCTATAAAGGAAGGCAGCCGACACCATTACATCAGTCCTTTCTTGCCATGGAGCCCGTAGCAGAAGCTGTTCGCAAGTATGCCGGTCAGTCACTACCAGAGTTTGAATTGCAGCTGAAAACGTCTAAAGCTACATACCCTGTTGGAGATCCTTTTATCTTGTACTATCCGATATCCAGAAAAGTTAACAATTGTCTCACCTGTGGAAAGCAAATACCACACCGAGACTTCGTCACACTGCGTCACTTGTTTAGGCCCAGATCATGATGTCCTCTGTTGCCCGTTCTGTGCCCTCTTTAACGCGAGAACAATTCGCCATAGAGCTCTTATTGTAGCCAGGTATTTTCGTTCTGAAATGGCATCTGTCAGCCAACAATCCATAGACATTCCGAAAAAACATAAGGATAAATATAGACAGACCACCCAAGGTTAGGCCTTCCGATGACTCTACCATTAAGCAGGTTGTCGGCTCTCCGGAATTCAGTGAGGCGCCTTCGCAGCCCCTGATGCCCGATTTGATACCTTCGCTGGCTTCTACTGAGGTTGTCTTGGAGTCTGGTATGCCGCAGAAATCTTCATGTTCCGAGCCTTTGGTTGTCTCTTGCCTTGGATGGGTCCGGAGCTGCGACGCAGGCACCGGCTTCCAAGGAGGTTTTTTGCACTACCGAATCTAGACAAAAAAACAACATCTTCTCCTCTGTCTACCATTACTCTCAAACCGTTGGATACTCTTAGGCCTAGAGGTAAGGCCACTCCTAGGAAACCTACCTTTAGCCACCATTTTACTCCTGCTCCACCACCCCAAGCTCAAATGCTTAAAATGGCAGAGGATCTTATATCCCTTATCAGGGGTAGTCAGGCCACACCTTCTAAAAGGAAAAGAGACCTTTCTCCTGAAATACTGACAGAAAAGGATTCTGAGCAGTCTGATTATTCAGATTTTTGAAGAGGGACAACAACCTCTGACTGCTAATGAGGATTCAGATGCAGAGGAATCCATTCCTTCTGCCTCCCCACCAGAAGGCATTTCCTTTTGGGAAACCCTTCACACCCTTGGGGAACATTTTCCACTGGGAATCCCAGAACTTCCCTCAGTCTAAGAAAAGAATGAGAACTTCTAGTCCTGCCCCAGCACAGACCCTTGGCCAGCCCTCCAATCTTAGAGGTGGTTGATGTCTACCATGAATCCAGCTTAACTCCTGACACCCTCCCACCTGCTCCCAAAAAACCTGACAGATATTACGTACCGGACTCTCACAAATACCTGTACAGAAATCCTGCTGCAGACCCGGAGGTCATTACACAGAGACCAAAAGCAGCTAAAGCAAATTCTACAAAGAATCATGTTCCTTCTGACAAGGACTCCAGAGCTCTGGACAGATGGGTTGAAAAAGTATACACCTCTGCAACCTTAGCTGACAGAGCACTCAACTGTTAGTTCCACATGTTAAAATATCAACAGCACAATTTGGAACTATTAAAACAAACTATTTCAATCTTTCCTGACTGTGCTAATTTGAAAGAGTTAGCAGATTTACTGCACTCTACTTGTCAAGTGGCTAAACACTCATTACACTGTAGATATGATGCCCTAGAAGCCTCAAGCAGGGCAGTAATGTCATAATCTGTCATTAGAAAACATGCATGGTTGAAGGAACAACCTCTCCCTGATCATGTCAAATCTAAATGACTTGATGCACCCTTGGATAAGGACTGCTTGGAGTAAAAGCAGAAGAGGTGTTTAAAAAGATGGAAGACTAAGCAAAATCTATCCATACAGTAAAAGATTTCCTTCAGGTACAACCTCCTAGGTTCAGCAGGAATTGTCCCTTGAAAACACTAGTCCTTTCTTGCACTTAGCAGGCAGGGGCAAGGTAAACCTCGCAGGACAGACCACCCAGACTCCTCTCCCAGGGACAGCAGAGAACCAAACAGTGGACAACTTCCGCTTCAAAGGCAGGAAGTTCTAAGCCATCCCTCTATGGCAAAAAAACTCTCAATGACTCTCTCTCCCCCCTCTGCCCTCTTTCCACTCACCTTAAACTAGGAGGAAAGCTCTCCCTCTACAAAGAAAATTGGCTTTCTGTAACAAAGGACCAATGGGTCTTAAATATCAATTTTCAGTGATGCACATTCTCCTTCAGCGAACTCCCAATTCCAAGAGGGTACCCAGACTTACCTGCAAATCAATAGGCAGAGTCATTGAAACAAGTCCAAACTCTCCTATCCCAAGGGGCAGTAGAACTTGTCCCCTCAGATCAAACAGGCAAAGGCTTTTATTCCAGACTATTCCTTGTTCCCAGAAAACAGGGCACTTGGCGCCCCATCCTGGATCTATGAACACCTTCCTGGTGGTCCCCAAATTCAAAATGCTAACTTTGCAGCAGTTGCTGCCTATGCTTTCAAAAAATACCTGGTTAGTTACCCTAGCTCTAAAAGATGTCTACGTCCACATCTCCATAAGGGAATCATGCAGGAAATTCCTTTGCTTCAGAGCAGGCTCACAACACTTTTTCAGTTCTCTGCGCTACCCTTTGGCTTATCTACTGCTCCCAGGATATTCACCAAATGCTTAGCCCCGGCCATAGTCTCCTACAGACAGAAAAATATACAAATTTATCCTTATGTAGACAACTGCCTCATTCAGGCAGATTGCAAAGAAAACCTCCTCAAGGACCTCCTCTTTGTCAAAACCCACCTATCATCCTCAGGGTACACCATCAACAAGAAGAAATCAAGGCAAATACTTTCCAGGAAGATAATTTTCTTGGGAGCATTGCTGGACACCAATGGGTCTTAAATATCATTTTTCAGTGATACACATTCTCCTTCAGCGAACTCCCAATTCCAAGAGGGTACCCAGACTTACCTGCAAATCAATAGGCAGAGGCATTGAAACAAGTCCAAACTCTCCTATCCCAAGGGGCAGTAGAACTTGTCCCCTCAGATCAAACAGGCAAAGGCTTTTATTCCAGACTATTCCTTGTTCCCAGAAAACAGGGCACTTGGCTCCCCATCCTGGATCTATCCATTCTGAACACCTTCCTGGTGGTCCCCAAATTCAAAATGCTAACTTTGCAGCAGTTGCTGCCTATGCTTTCAAAAAATACCTGGTTAGTTACCCTAGCTCTAAAAGATGTCTACGTCCACATCTCCATAAGGGAATCATGCAGGAAATTCCTTTGCTTCAGAGCAGGCTCACAACACTTTCAGTTCTCTGCGCTACCCTTTGGCTTATCTACTGCTCCCAGGGTATTCACCAAATGCTTAGTCCCGGCCATAGTCTTTTACAGACAGAAAAATATACAAATTTACCCGTATGTAGACAACCGCCTCATTCAGGCAGATTGCAAAGAAAACCTCCTCAAGGACCTCCTCTTTGTCAAAACCCTCCTATTCTCCTTAGGGTACACCATCAACAAGAAGAAATCAAGGCAAATACTTTCCAGGAAGATAATTTTTTGGGAGCATTGCTGGACACAGCATCCCAAATGGCCTTCCTATCCCCAGAAAAGTAGAGCTTCCTGCCTCTGTTTTACACAGCTGGCTTCCAGAAGTCACCTTACTGTGAGGAAGTTCCTGCAAGCCTTGTGGTACATGGCATCTTGCATCCTTCTAATTCCTCTGACCAGGCTTCACATGAGAGAACTTCAGTGGTACCTAAAGAACCTTTGGTGTCAGCATTCTCCACCTCTAGAGACCTCTTTCTCTGTGATCCCCTGTGTAAGGGATGAGTTTCTCTGGTGGGCAGAGGCCTGTGCCCAGAACAAGGGTCTACCCTTCACCCACTGCCCAACCGGGCAGACCGTACCAATGCTTCAGACATAGCATGGGGCGCTCACGTAGAAGTTAGGTGCACCAAAGGTCTTCGGAATGCCCAGCACCTTCCCCTTACACATCAACCAGAAGGAAATGATGGCAGTACAAAAGGCTGTGACATCCTTCAAGCCCAATCTCAAGCCCAGGGGTTCTACTTGTCAGAACAGATACCACCACAGTAATGTGGTACATCAACAAACAAACAAGGAGGGACCAAATCTTACCCTCTGTGCAGGCTAGCCTCAGGGGCAGAGGGGAAGCCCATTTCCAAACCATTTCCAAGTGGATATCGCACTGTATCCATTTCTGCTATGGATTGCATGGGAACCCCCCCCCCCAAGTTTATTTAAACCCTTTCCACTAGGGCAGCCTCCACTTCCACAGTATTCCTCAGAGGAGTTCCCACCAGGGACATCCTGGAAACTGCCACTTGGACTTCTGTCCATACCTTTACCAAGGATTACCACCTACCTCTATTTTCTAAGGCTAGGACAAGGTTTGCAGGGCATCCTGACCCATTCCTAGGTCTGGTGGCAGTAAATACCTTGTAGTCTGGGCAGAAGGGGGCATAGCTAGTAAATCTGTCCCAGCCTTTCCCAGGTGTGTGTGTGTGTGTGTGTGTGTGTGTGTGTGTGTGTGTGTGTGTGTGTGTGTGTGTGTGTGTGTGTGTGTGTGTGTGTGTGTGTGTGAGAATCAAATCTCGAGTATGTATCCGCTGCTTGGAGCAGGGACGTGAAGCGCTGGTTTCACAGAGGGAGTGTTGGAGGACTTCACTTGGACACTTGGCTGAGGACTCAGTTCTATAGCTGTGCCAGTGGGGAGTCTTACTGTAGACCTGGAGGGAGGCTGAGAGAAATCCAGACCCCAGACTGAATGTGTTTCCTGTGTGCTGTAAGGAAAATTGTGCTTGATGCAGAGAGCTGCATCTGGAAATACTGTGTGTATCTGTTCTTGCTCCAAGTAAATGCCCCGGTCTAGTGTTAGTAGTTAGGATTCAGGCTCCTTGGTTACTGGCACAGAGAGGGGATGTCGCACAGCTCTCCTTTTGTAAATTTTCCAAGGGATCCTCGTAACACCTCATGCAGTTTTGGTAAGATACAAAGTAACAAACAGTCTCAACAAAATGCAGATGAATAGGTAAGAGGGTGCCAAGAAGAATTCTGAAAACTCCCAAAATCAAGGACAGTCCAATCAGTAAGTCAGAATGATTATATCTGATGCTGTCGATCTTCATTTATTCTTGACAGATGGGTTCTGTTCCGACTCTGCCATTATACATAGTTCTGCCAGCCAAAAACTCTAGAGCTAAGACTCTACCCACAGTACCCCTCTTCCCATTACCCCAGGTCACGTTTGCTGCTTTGAAAATTGGATGCAATAGCTGATAGTCTCAGCTATGTGCTTTACTTCTTCTATTTGATTATTGCATTTTCTAGCTTTTTTTTTTTTTTTTTGCTAAAAAGCTTTTTGTATTTCTTCTTGGATAGTTCTCCATTCTTTTTGCGTGTGAGAGACTGTTTTCTGCTGTTTCTACCCACCCCCTTTACCTAATAGTATTTCTAGTTACCAATGTTGGTAACAGGCTTTCTCTTCCTTTCCTTTACTACCGTTGGTAGTCTTTGCATACCACTCTTGGTATTTTTTCCCCTTCACTTTATTTATCCTTTCAATATTTCTACTATACCATTGTTGGTAGACGTTTAAAAAAAAAAAAAAAAAAATTTCTCTCTCCTTTTTCTAACTGTGTGACGTGTGTGTATGCAAGTTGAATTAAATATGTCAGAAAAACAAAAGGAGACAACCGGCTTCAAACAGTGTCAGGGCTGTGGCAGAAAGATGACCAATTGAGATGAGCATGTTTCTTGTGTGTACTGTTTGGGTACCCTTCATTTGGACATTACTAGTAAAATTTGTGATGGCTTTAGCGCCCATATTTTAGCAGGGAGGTGCAATAAACTAATCTTAAAAGGCTTGTTGAAACATTCATTTAGTGAAGCCCTATCTAAGGCTGAGACTTGAAAATCTCCAAAGCCAGATGACAAGAAAGAAGCCACTCTGTGCCGACCTCTCCTTTGGCACATTAGGTAAAATCCAAGAAGCTGCAGGTTCAAATGGTCTTCTCGGAACCGAAAGTAACAGTATCAGCACCTTCGACGCTGAAAGTGGCTCAATCTCCATAGGTGCCTACGGTCATTGAACTGATTCAGACCTCTTCGGCACCGACCACTGTTTTAGTGCCTAGGACCTCTTCAGTACTGACAATACTTTCTGCATCTCCATCACCATCACTTTCTTCTCATTTGGTCCTGGCTTCCCCTTCTGCACAGCAGATTACGGTGCCAAAAGTCGATCTAGTACTAATTCCCTGAATTGCATATTCCTTTTCAGTAGACCCATTGTTGGGTCAACATCCCAGCCCATTTCTGAATAGGCCTGAGGCCCCTTCAGGAATGTCGATCCATTCTTCCAGAAGCCTCTCAGAATTGAAAGTAGTTTAGATTGGTGGACCAGTTTTATGGACAGCCACTGGTCTCCCCGCACCTTCACAGACCTCTCTCCCACCCAGAGCCGAGGCTCACTCTCAAAGGACTCCACCAATTTGTACTCCTTCAACATCCTTTCAAGGCTTGGAGCCCTCCACTTTGATGCTCCCAGTACCAGCTACATCTGTGCCGATGGTGGACTTCACCTTGGCACCAGGGTCGATTCTGTCTTCGGCTCCTTCAGATCTGTTGCACATCCGGGAGCATGGTTTGGCTGCCAGTTCAGAGACCCTCAGTATAGTTCTGGTTGTTTCCATGGTGCCATCTTTGGCTGTTGGAGCCCTGGCAGTTTCGAGCCCTCTTCCGGCTCCTGCCCTGAGTGGTGGCGCATCAGAGTGGGGTGTGACTCTGGTTCCAAGGTTGTCTTTCTTTGTTCTGGGCTCCCATCCCTCTTTAGGTGGGCCTACCTTCCAGATTATGGAGAGAGCTTTGGCCTAAGCAGGCTCCCAACTGGCTCCATTCTCATCAGTGTGCCATATTTTTGTATCTTCTGGTTCGCAGCGGTCATAGTCTACTACATCTGGCCAGCTGGCACAAGAGCTGCAAGACACCCTGGTTCAGGGTCCCTCCTCATTGGAGTCTTCAGAATTTTCCATTGAGGAGCCACCCTGTAAGAGGACATGCAGGAGGAAGCACATCGATTTCTTCCAGAAGAATCAGTCATCGCAGACGCACATTACGATGAAGGGGAAGGTTTCCCCCCAGTCACCCCCGGAAGATGTCTCTTTTGGAGACACCCTGGAAATACTGAAACGATGGGGTGATTGGAAGTCCTCAAACCCATCCTCTGAGGAATTGCCCCTCTACTTCGTGGGTGACCCCACCTGTGGACAACCTAAGTTGTTTTTCCAGCGGCCATGGAAAATTCCGGATTCCATAGAGGCCATTCCCTGGAGGCGATATAAAATTTTAACAGCCCCAAAAGATAAGCCCCATTGATCTAAGGACTTAACAGTGGATGCCATGGTGGTGGCGGCACCACCAAGAACTCTCCTAGGAGAGCTGTATTGTTCATCCTCCTAACAGGGAGTCTAGGATGATGGACAGATTTGGGAAGCGGGTTTTTGCCTCATCGACCTTCGCTATTAGGTCCTTCAACTTCTTGGCACATTTTACTAGACTCCAAAGAGATCTGATAACTGAGCTTTCAGACACCCTTACAAGAGCTCTGTCTGAGGTGGTTCGGGACAAGGTTGCCTCGCAGCCTGCCACCCTGGAGTCTATCTCAAATTCTTCCATGCAGCTCATTGCCCATGCAGCCAAAGGGGCGTCTAGGGCAACTGGTACAGGTGCTGTCTTAAGGCGACACTCCTGGATGCACTTGTGTGACTTCGCTGAACCCTTCAAGTCTTCCTTCATCAATGCTTCAGTTGATGTATCCTCTTTGTTTGGCCCAAAAGTTAGACACACTAGCCAGGTGTAAGAAGGACAGAAGACACTTTCGGCGATCTGTGTTCCCAAAGGAGTGGGGAAAATGTGGTTCAAAAAATCCCAAGTCTCTTTTCGTGATACATGTGGCGAGTACTTCCCTCTGGGGCAGAGGGGGGAACTCTTCTGGAAGATGTCCTCCCCATGCCAGAGGGGGGGCCAGTGTAACCAGGGCTGCAGAGATTCCTTTTCCGGACAACCCAACCAGCGCTTCTGAATGGAGGCTGATTGCTTACCTCTGGAAGCAGTCGGGAGAAAATTTTCACTGCACCAGTCTGCCTGGCTTATAACTTCGGATACCTGGTTGCAGAAAATATTACCAGAAGTTATCATATCCCGCTCAATCATTTCCCAGACTTCAAAAGCGAATCCCTGATGTTACATCCAGTGAAAAGGATCTAGCAACAGTAGAAATCCAAAAGTTTCTTCTGAAAAGAGTAATCCAAGAAGTCCTACCAGACCAGAGAGTATCTGCATTTTACTCTAGATTCTTTTTAGTGCCAAAAAAGACAGGGGACTGGAGACAAATTCTGGATCTCTGCCTATTGAACAAATTTGTACAACAGACAAAATTCCAGATGGTCACGGTTCAGTCCATCCTTCCCTTTCTGTAGAAGGACGATTGGATGTGCCTGGTAGATCTTCAGGATGCATATTATCACATAAAAATGGGCAAGCGCTCCAGAAGATATCTCCGCTTTGGGCTAGGAGCCAGTCATTACCAAATGTTCTTCATGTTTCACTGTTACAGTCATTACATTTGGGTAATCTGCTGGCAGGTTGCCCTCAGTCGGCCTAAATAACAAAGTTTTGGGTCCTGCGTCGGTTGCTGTCTCCTGTTCCATGACGTCAGGTCATCAGGGGTATAAGACATGCAGCAGACGCCATTTTATTCAGTCTTTCTTGCCGCGCAATGCCTGAAGCAGAAGCAGTTCGCAAGTGCCGGTCGGCAGACTCCTGAAATTTTCGTATTAGAGTTTCAGAACTGAAGTCTTCAAACTAAAGCTAAGTACCCCATTGGAGAAGCTTTTACTTGCTCCTTACCGATGTCAGTAAAAGTTAATAATTGCATTACTTGTGGAAAGCAAATACCTCATAAGGATTTTCATTTGTACTGTATTCCTTGCCTAGGCCCTGATCACAACGTGCCTTGCTGTCAGTTTTGTGCTAGATTTAACCAACGCACTATTAAGCGTCGGTACATTTTTGCTTCTAAATATTTTTGTTCCAAGATTTAATTATCCTGAAATGTCATCTGTTAGCAATCTGACTACCGGAGTTCATAAAAAACGCAAAGGAAAAGACAGACGGACTGTCGAGGTCCAGAACCGATGACCAAGCTTCTCCTAAGCCAGACGCCGGTTCGCTGGTTCTCAGTGAGGTGCTTTCGTAGCCCCTGATACCTGCTACTTTTGAGTCGCAGGCCTCTACCGAGACTCATTTGGAGTCCTGTATGCTGGGAGGTTGAGTATCGAACCCGCAGATGTCTCTCCCTCGGATGGGTCCAGAGCCACTGAGCAGGCACCGGCTTCAGAAGGTGTTTTCAGGCCTCAATATTTTTACATCAAACCGACGCCAGCAACAAAAACAAGGTCGAAAACAACTTCTATGTCTAAAAAAACGATGCATGAGCCACGTGCTCAGGCCCCTATGCCTAAAAAAAAAAACAGATGATCAAAATGGCTGAGTATTTAATTACCTTGATCAGGGGTTCCCAACCCCCCCCCCTCCCCTGCTAAGAGGCCTAGGCAAGGCACTGATTATGAATCTTCAAATCAGGTTTCCATTTCATCTGATTCCTCTTCTGATCAGGAATTTTCTATTCCACCATATGAGGATTCTGATGCAGAGGAATACTTCCCATGTGCATCTCCTCCTGAGGATTACTCTTTTGGAGAGACTTTGCATACTTTAAGGGAACATTTTCACTGGGAGAGTCAGGACTTTCTGAATCAAAAAAGAGACTTAGGGATTTCCTCCTTCCTCAGCATAGGCCTTTGGCAATACCTCCTGTATTGGACATTGTTGATGTGTTCTCGGAATCTAGCATGGCTCCTGATTCCTTGCCTCCGGCTCCTAGTAAGTCAGACCGATATTACAGGCTTCCTGACTCCCACAAATTTCTTTTCAAAAATCTTGCTGCTGATCTTGAGACTAATTCTCAGGGTGCCAAGGGTGTAAAGGCCTCTACAGGCAAAAATCCTACCCCTTCTGATAGATTCCAGGGCACTGGATAGATGGGGTAAGAAGGTTTATATGTCTGCAACCTTGGCAATCGGGGCTTTAAACTGCCAGTTTCATATGCTTAAATATCAACAGCATGTTATGGGCTTACTGAAACAGAAAATGATGTTGATTTCTTATTGCGTGGAAAATAAAGAGCTACAGGAATTATTGCATTCAGCAGAACAGGTTGGAAAGCATACTTTGCAATGTGGTTTTGATTCCTCGGAAGCCTCTTGTAGGGCTGCCATTACTGGATCTGTGATTTAGAAGGCATGCCTGGCTCAAGGAGCAAGATCTGCCTGATCATTTTAAAGCTAAATTGTTGGATGCCCCTTTGCAGCATGATACTCTGTTTTGTAATAAGGCAGAAGAGGTTTTAAAGAACATGGAAGAAAGCTAAATCTATGCAAACTGTAAAAGTTTTCTTGCAAGTGCAGCCACCCAGGTTCAGTAGGCACTGGCCTACTAAAAATTGGTCCTTTCCTGTGTCCAACAGAGCCACTCTGGGCGAATCCAGGCACTCAAAAGGTTCCAGATACCAATCACAGGGTTCTTACAGGTCAAAGCAGTGGGGTGCCTCAGCCTCCAAATCTGGAGGAAACAAAACACAGCCCTACAGTAAGCAGTCTCAATGACTTTCTTCTACCATCACCAAGCACAACCCTATAGTAAGCAGTCTCAATGACTTTCTTCTGCCATCACCAAGCACTTATCTTTTGGCAGCCACCTTGGGGGGAAAACTAGCACTTAATGCTCAAAATTGGCAGTTAATTACCCATGACAAGTGGGTATTAAACATAGTATCTCAGGGGTACAGATTACATTTCCATACTTTGCCATTTTCAAATGGATGGCTGGATCTGCCACAAAACCAGTGGGCAGAGGCCCAGAAACAAGTCTGGTCCCTCATGGATATGGGGGCTATTCAGCCGGTACCAGAAAAAGGACAAGGTTTTTATTCAAGACTTTTCCTGGTACCCAGAAAAGACAATTCATGGCGTCCAATACTGGACTTATCAATTCTGAACACATTCCTGAACATTCCAAAATTCAAAATGCTGACTTTACAACAGCTACTGCCTATGCTAGGCAGGAATGCTTAGTTAGTAACTCTAGACTTAAGAGGCATACCTGCATATCCCAATAAGGGAATCCTACAGAAGATACCTCCACTTCAAAGCGGGTTTTTTGCATTACCAATTCTCTGCACTGCCCTTTGGCTTATCTAATGTGCCCAGGGTCTTTATAAAGTGCCTGGCACCAGTTAATTGCATTCTGCAGACAAAGAAGCATTCAAATTTATCCTTATCTGGATGATTGTCTCATTCAAGCAAAGGACAAGGACACTCTCTTCTTCAACATCTGGCATTTGTAAAAAGGCTTCTAGCATGCCTAGGCTACACCATAAACGAAAAGAAATCACAACTGGAACCCTCTCAAATAATTACATTCCTGGGTGCAAGCTTGAATACAGCTGCCCAGATGGCTTACTGAACGCCAGACAAAGGCAACTGACAACATACTTCAAACAAATGGCAACAAAAACCCAGTTATCTGTAAGACAAATTCTGCAGGCTTTGGGGTTCATGGCATCCTGCATTCTACTAATTCCATATGCGAGACTGCATATGAGGAAGTTTCAGTGGTACGTAAAAAGTTTGAGTCAGCATTCACAGCCTGGAAACAATGATTCTTCTCATTTCCTGCCTACAACAGGAGTTTCTTTGGTGGGCAGAGATGTCACCAAAACAAGGGACTGTCATTCATTCTACCCACTGCCACCTAAACCCTAACTACAGACGCATCAGACTATGTTTGGGGGGCCCACCTGGCAGGGAGATGCATTCAGGGCAAATGGAGCCCCAACCAATTGCATCTGCATATCAATCAGAAAGAGATGCTAGCTGTTCAGAATGCTCTGACAGCCTTCAAGGACTTGCTTCATCCAGGACAGCTACTGATAGATGGACAACACCACAGTATTGGTACATAAACAAGCAGGGGGGTATACATTCCTACCCCTTTGCAGACTAGCCATGGCTTTGTGGAACACAACCTTGACTTACCAAATACATCTTCAAGCTCAATTCCTGCCAGGAAAGCAAAATACTCTGGCAGACGACCTAAGCAGAAATCTTAAGGACCCACACGAATGGAAACTGGATCCACAAATCTTCAGCATGTTAACACAGAAATGGGGAAGCCCAGACATAGATCTATTTGCCTCTGCCCAAAATTATCAGTTGGACAAATTCTGCACAAGAACCCATCACAAAAAAGCATGAAAAGTGGATGCTCTAGCCTTCAGCTGGAAAAACCTATCTGTCTATGCCTTTCCCCCTCTGCCTCTACTCTCCAAGGTCTTACTAAAAGTCAGACAGGAAAAAACAAAAATGATCCTAATTGCTCCGGACTGGCCCCGCCAGCACTGGTACCCGCTTCTAAGGAATATGTCTCACCTTCCTCCATGGTACTTGCCTCAAGTACCTCATCTCAGCAGAACTATCACATTCTGCACACCCGGCTCCAAACTCTGAATCTTGCAGCATGGCTAATCAACTAATTATTCAAACAACACCACTCAGTAAATCTGTGATGGATGTCATGGATGTCATTTTGGAAGACAGAAGGCCTAGTACTAGAAAATCTTATGCTGATAAATGGAAGAGATTCTCTGCTCGGAACCAAGCACAAGGAATAGACGCAGCAAAGCCCAATATTCCTCAGATTTTACAATAGTTGACTGAGATGCTTGACAAGGGCCTATCTTTTTCTTCAATAAAAATCCATGCCTCTGCCATCTCGGCTCATTACAACACAGAGCCTCCCCTCTTTTCTCATTCTCTGCTTAAACAGTATCTTAAAGGGGCCAAAAATTTAAGGCCTCCCAGAAGAGCACCAACTCCTGCATGAGACCTCAATTCTGTGCTTGAAAAACTCACCCTGCCTCCTTTTGAACCAGCAGCCACTGCGGATATAAAATTTCTATCTTGGAAAACAGCTTTTCTTTTGGCAGCCACTTCAGCAAGAAGGTTTTCAGAACTACAGGCTGTTATGGCAGTGGAGCCTTTTATTGTATTTTACCCGGACAGGGTGTCCCTCAGGACCAATCCTTCTTTTATGCCTAAGGTGGTATCCAGTGTGGCTCTTAACCAGATCATTCACCTGCCAACATTTTATCCAAATCCGCATAACAAGGAGGAGTGTATTTTGCATTCATTGGATGTACACGGACAACTAAGATTCTACCTAAATAGGATCAAATCTCTAAGAAAGTCTGAGCAACTACTGGTAGCATTTGCTGCAGGGTCAGAGGGGAAGGCTATATCAAAGCAGACTATTTATTTCTAAATGGATAAGCCACTGCATTCGTTTCTGCTGTTTGCACCATGGTAAACCTGCACCCAAGGGGATCAGATCACATTCCACCAGGGCTGCCTCTACTTCAGCAGCTTTTCTCGGATGGGTCCCAACCAAAGACATTCTAGAAGCTGCTACTTTGGAGCTCTGTTCATACCTTACAAAGGAAACAAGCCACCAGCAGCAAAAAATCCACAAAATAAACAAACAGGTTGCTGAACGCCAATAACAAGTCCACCAAGAATCCAAAGGAATTTATTAAATCCACACAGAGAGATAAGCGCTTTCATCATCAAGACTTCTACAGATCTATTGAATCATAAAATGCATTGCATTATATAGAGGTCGCATGAAATCATGCGACAGAAACACTCATAAATATTAATTAATAAATCAATAAATTGAAAAAATGTATATACAAATTATCCTTACATTAAAAGACTTATAAACAAGGATGGTTAAAAACAACATTTATAAAACACTTGCCCTATACCTTAATTCAGGCTTAATGCTTATACTCTCATTTAACCCAGGAAATACTGCAGCATTCAATTTAAATATCCATTTCGACTCAGCTCTTAACAATTTATTTTTCCAATCACCCCCTCTAGCATCCAACATAACAATCTCCAAAATCCCAAAAATAAAACTGTGACTGGGATTGGTTGTAATGTGTTTACTTAAAGCATTTTTGTCATCTTTTTTATTGATGCAGTAGCAGTGTTCATAAATCCTGTGGTTGAGTTTCCTTTCTGTCTTGCCCACATAAAAACATGGGCAAGCTTTACAAGTAGCCAGATACACTAAACCTGTTGAAACACAAGAACCATGTGCTAATCTAATTTCCAGATCGAAAGGTTGTAATTTAAAATATTCTTTTTCATTTAATGTATGAACAGAAATCACAACAACCACACTTTCGGGTCCCTCCTTTATTGCTGATCGATTTCGCCTTATGATCTAGCAAAAACTTCAAATTATAATCTACCTTGTAAGTAAAAATAGGCTCAGGCGGGTGCTACCAATTCTATTTCCGGGATTCCGGGGAACTCTAAAGAAGGTACACTTCCGGTTTCGCGAAGCAAAGGAGCAGGAGTTGCAGAACCACACGTCACGGATGGGTTGCCTCAACAGTTTGGAGTTTCCAGTGTTCCGAGGGGTGAGATGGTTTCAAATTCGGAAACTAATACGACGACCATCGAAAACGGGATAGCTTTGGGATTGTACCCAAATGTAATGACTGCAACAGTGAAACACTAAGAACATAGTACAGTTGTGTATACTTACCATAAATGTAGATGTTCGAGTGTATTCACTGTTGCAGTCCGGGTTACCCACCCGTCATCCCCCCATTCTATACCTTTTCTTTCCTTCACTATACTCAAAAGCCTTTGTGGTGTGTATGCTTTTAGTTGAAGGTAAAGTTTGTTTCTAACAGTGCATTTATATATTTATTGTTGTTTTTATATATATATATATATATATATATATATATATATATATATATATATATATATATATATATATATATATATATATATATATATATATGTGTGTGTATATATACATATACATATATATATATATATATATATATATATATATATATATATGTGTGTGTATATATGTGTGTGTATATGTATATATATATATATATATATATATATATATATATATATATATATGTGTGTGTGTGTGTGTGTGTGTGTGTGTGTATATATATATATATATATATATATATATATATATATATATATATATATATATATATATATATATATATATATATATATATATATATATATATATATATATATATATATATATATATATATATATATATATATATATATATATATATATATATATATATATATATATATATATATATATATATATATATATATATATATATATATATATATATATGTGTGTGTGTATATATATATATATATATATATATATATATATATGTATGTATGTATGTATGTATTTTTTTTTTATTTTTTTATTGCTCCTCATTTGGTGGGCACCTGACATCTGGGGCAAGAAAATCTGAATAAAACTGCGTCTGCTGCATGTTTTATACCCCTGACGACCTGATGTCATGGAAGAGGAGACAGCAACCGACGCAGGACCTAAGACTTTGTTATTCAGGCTGACTGAGGACAACCTGCCAGCAGATTACCCAAATGTAATGACTGCAACAGGGAATACACTCCAACATCTACATTTATGGTCAGTGTACACAACTGTACTTTTCGAGCACTGCCCTTTGGTCTTGTCACAACCCCCAAGGTGTTCAAATGCATGGCAGTAATAGCAGCTCACTTGAGACTGGGAGGGTTCAGAGTGTTTCCATATCTAGACTATTGGCTTCTCACCACCCCCTCCAGGCATCTACTGCTTTATGCAGCATACTTTGTGCTACACCTCGCAGAGACGCCAGGCATTTCCATAAACAAGAAGTCACAGTCGACTCCTACACAAGATCTAGAATTCATAGGAGCAAGACTGAATACGATGTCTTGTGTACCCTGTCTTCCCCTCCATGGGCTGAAGAAGCTAAGGTCACAAGTTTAAGCCATCATTTCCCGAAACAAAGTTCCTGCTCACCTGTTACTGCAAACTCTGGGGTCCATGGCAGCAACTTTAACTTTAGTAGCCCTAGCTAGATACCACATGGGGCTGCTTCAGTGGCTCTTGGCATCACAATGGTTGATTTTTAACATGGCCGATGTCCCACATACTCCTGATAAACCGCTGCAAAATGGATTTGCTTTGGTGGATGAAGCGAGAAGAAAATCTGTGGGGTCGCTCCTTTTCTCCCCCTTCGCCCAAAGCCCTATTGACCATGGATGCTTCCAAGATCAGGTGGGGGTGGCATTATCTGGAGAAGACTCTCCAAGGCACTTTGTCCCTGCAAGAGGCCAATTTGTATATCAACATCCTGGAATTAAGGGCAGTGCTTTTGGCCTTACAAGCATTCCAGTCTGTCCTTCCTTTGGGGACAATTGCAATCCAATCCGACAACATTTTGGTAGTCTGGAATGTCAACAAACCAGGAGGAACCAGATCCTACCCACTATGTTGGGAAGCTCTAGGAATTTGGCAATGGGCTATTGCTTCATACCGCTTTCTGGTAGCAATGCATATCCTGGGGAAATCCAACGTGATTGAGGACAAGTTGAGCAGATGCAGTCTACTGCTAAATAAGTGGTTTCTCAACTACAACATAGCAATGAAGATTTTTCGTCATTTGGGCCAGCTGTGCTGTAATCTGTTCACCTCCCTAATAAACAACAAATGCAGCAGCTACTTTGACCTAGTTTCCCCCCTCACAGGGAGTCCCAGGGAGACTCGCTTCTCGATTGGCCCCCAGGACTTCTTTATGCCTTTCCCCATATTCCACTAATTCCCTATTTATTTATTTTTTTTTGAGGAAAACCCAATGTTTGAGAAACATTGTGATTTCTCATTGCACCTTATTGGCCTCATCAAGTCTGGTTCACCGCCCTTGGATTCTGGATCCAACTCCGGACCTGTTATCTCACCCTCAAGGCTCTGTGCATCCCAATCTCCAAAACCTCAAGCTGACTGCTTGGTATCTCCCAATTCTGTCAATTGCTGGGCAGAATAACTTATCCTCCTCGGTACAAAGGATTCTTCTGGCTTCCCATAAACCTTCCACCAGTAAGCTTTACCAAAGCGAATGGAAAATTTCAATTTGGGCCTGTCCCAACAACATACATCTCTTCTCAGCACCAGTGGATAAGGTCCTAGAATATTTAGCGATTTTTATTTGATTCAGGAGCTTCTACTTCCACAAGTAAAGTTCATTTAGCCGCTATTTCCAATTTTTATGATGGACTTTATGAACATTCCCTGATATCTCATAGTTTGTGCAAAGTTTTTCTTAAAGGTGCCTTACATTTAAACCCCCCATTCAAAGACCCGGTAGCGCCATGGGATTTGACCTTAGTCTTACAAAGCCTAGTTCGAAAGCTGTTTGAGCCAGCAGCTACTTGTGACCTCAAGTTTGTGTCCTGGCTACCAGAAAGAGGGTTTTCCATCACATCAGTCAGGAGAATTTCTGAATTACAAGCCTTGTATGTAAAGCATCCTTGCATCATTTTTCACAAGGAGAGAGTCTCATTAAGAACCAGCCCGCCCTTCCTTCCTAAAGTGGTGTCAGAATCTAATATTAACCAGTCCATAGACTTACCAGTCTTCTTCCCCTTTTATCTGGACAGAACAAAATCTTCTAGAAAATCAGACCAGTCATTAGTATCCTTTTCAGGACCCGGATTGGGTAAACCAGTATCAAACATTACCTTAAGATGGCTTGGAGATTGTGTTACCTTTTGTCTGCAACTGAAATAAACTCAAACTACCTGCTCTGGTTAGAGTGCACTCCACTAGATCTGTTTCCATTTCTGCTCTCTCTTCTTCCAAAGCCTCCATGGAAGAAATATGTGCAGCTGCAATATGGGCTGCTCCTCATACCTTTATCACTCATTACAATTTAGATATGGTCTCCAGGGAAAGAGCATCCTTTGGCTCTATGATACTCCGGAATATCCTTCTGTAAGGCCGCCCAGGACCTAAAGTACTTTGGGACTCTGTCCCATCTGTCAAGAATTGAATGAAGATTGACAATCCAGTTAAAGAAGTTCTGTCCTTGCCGTAACATTCCATTTGTGTTGGCGATCATTCATTCATTCTTGACATCCCTCCAAGAGACTTATGGAGGATTGATCCTAGTCCTGGGATGCCACAGGGTTATCCCTTAGGGATGTCCTTCAAGGATGCATCTGCAGTCCTTACAAATGGGTTGTCCTGTCGTCAGGCAGCCCTTCGGTCGGCCTGGATTCCAAAGTCTGGGTCTGGCTTCGGCTGGTGTCGCACTTCACCCGACGTCATAGCTGCAGTTACTCTGGTATAAAGGCATCAGCCGACGCCATCTTCCCCAGTCTTTCTTGCCACGTGGCGCCCGAAGCAGAAGCTGTTCGCAAGTGCCGGTCGGTCAGATCCAGAGATTACTACTACCGAATACTACTTCGAAGACTTCTAAAAAGCTAAGTACCCCGTTGGGGACTCTTTCTTGCCTCAGCCGATGTCAGAGAAAGTTAATAACTGTTTATCCTGTGGGAAACAAATACCTCATAAAGATTTCCACTCCTACTGTATACATTGCTTAGGCCCAGACCACGACGTAGCAGCTTGTCTAGCCTGCTCTTCTTTTAACCGACGGACGCTCAGACGTCGGTCGGAGTTTGCTGAACAAATTTTCGGCTCTGATTTTGCCTACATTATGCCGTCGGATCCTCCGACAGCGCAAATTTCCAAAAAACGAAAAGAAAAGGACCGACACTCGCGGTCTCGGCCGAAACCGCGATTAAGCAAACCGCGAGTGTCTCTGTTTCGGCCGAAACCGAGCAAGCGGTTCTTTCTCCAGCTGAAACCATGCCTTCTACCGAGGCCTCTTCTAACCTGGTAGAATCTGCTTCTGAAAATCAGCCTTCTGTTGCGGTTTCCCAGGATTTATCAGACACAATTCCCCTGGATATTTCTATCCCTGCACGTGGAGCTGCTAGGCCTCCTGCAGCCATGTCTATTAAGGCCTTTGCCAGGGCTAAAGCAGCCAAAGCTTCAAAATCTGTGCCTGCCAAACCCCCCACACACAGGCCCAGCATTAGCTCTCATATGCTATCTTTGGCTGAGGATTTAATTTCTTTAATTCGTGATTCCCAGCCCCATCCAGACAGGTCCTCTCTCCCTCCTCCAGAAAAGAGACCTAGAGCAGAGCCCCCTGAACCAGTATCCACTGATGGTTCCTCTGATGAATCAGAACATTCAGAACTTCCTGAGGCTCCTTATTCTCCTTACGAAGACTCTGATGCTGAAGAGTCCATTCCTTCAGCCTCTCCACCTGAGGAATTTTCCTTTGGGGAAACATTGCATGCTATGAGGGAACAATTTCAGTGGCAGGGCCAAGATTTTTCAGACTCCAGAAAAAGGCTTAGAACCTTTCTACATTTGCCACAACATAGGCCTTTGGCTATACCTCCAGTTCTTTCTGTTGTAGATGATGCATTTAATGATGCTTGCACTGCTCCTGATTCTTTACCTCCGGCTCCTGCTAAGCCCGATAGGTTCTACAGGGTCCCGGACACTCACCATCATTTATACAAGGCTCCCTTTGCAGATCCAGAGACCATCGCCCAGGGCCCTAAAGCTGTAGCTGCTACTTCTTCTAAAACCCCCCTCCCCTCTGAAAGGGAATCCAGGTCCTTAGAGAGATGGGGTAAAAAAGTTTACACTTCTGCTACCTTGTCAGCTAGGGCTTTGAACTGCCAATTTCATATGATTCAATATCAAGAGTTTATGCTTGACCAGTTAACTAAAAAGCTTTCCTCTGAAGAATCTTTAGATAAGAAATATGTTCAGGAAATGGTACATAACATACAGCAGGTTAGTAACCATTCTTTAAAATGCGGCTATGATGCACTGGAGGCTTCCTTTAGATCAGCCATAACTGGCACAGTTATCAGGAGACATGCATGGTTGAAAGAACAGGCATTACCAGACCATGTCAAATCAAAGCTTTTGGATGCACCCATGGACAAGGTCAATTTATTTGGTTCCCCTGCTCAACAGGTGCTAAAAAAGATGGAAGAGAAGGCAAAATCTGTACAAACGGTGAAAGATTTTTTACAGGTTCAACCTCCAAGGTTTAGCAGGAACTGGCCTTCCAAAAATTGGTCCTTTCCAGACTCCTCTAAGGCCCAGAGAGGCAGGAATAGGCATTCAAGAGGCAGAAACCAATCCAGGGGTGCCTACAGGGGACGCCAATGGCAAGGTAACAACCAGCGAGGCACAGACGCAGCCACCACCACTACAACAACTCAATCACAGTGACTTGACAGTGGCACTGCCTACCAGGGAACAACTAGAAGCACCCTTAGGCGGAAAACTAACATTATTCTCAAAAAACTGGCACTGCATAACAAGGGAAAAATGGATTTTGCAAACTATAGACCAAGGTTACAGGTTCCATTTCCATACTCTACCAGGGAAGAGAGGAATGCCAAACCTACCACCTTCTCAAAAGACAGAAGCTCTAAAACAAATATCTCAGCTATTAAGAATGAGAGCTGTGGAAAGGGTACCACCTATGGAGCAAGGAAAGGGATTTTACTCCAGACTCTTCCTGGTACCAAGAAAAGAAAACAAATGGAGACCCATTCTAGACCTGTCCACTTTAAACACATTCCTTATTGTTCCAAAATTCAAAATGCTGACCCTACAGCTGCTTCTTCCCATGCTGGGCAAGGAGTCTTGGCTGGTAACTCTAGATCTCAAGGAGGCATACCTGCACGTCCCCGTAAGACCAATTTGCAGAAGATACCTCAGATTTCTTGCAGGATCAGAGCATTATCAATTTTCAGCATTGCCCTTTGGCTTATCTACTGCGCCCAGAGTGTTCACGAAATGCCTGGCATCAGTAATTGCTCATTGCGGGCTTCAGGGAATCCAAATTTATCCCTACCTGGACGACTGCCTGATACAAGCGGACAACAAAAGCAAACTAGCAGAAGACTTACAAAGAGTCATTTACCTGCTGCAAGCCTTGGGATATACAGTCAATATAACAAAGTCAAGGCTGATTCCATCCCAAAGAATAACCTTTCTGGGTGCAGAGCTGGACACATCAGAACAACTACCTCTCTACTTCTTGGCATTAACAAAGCAGAACCACCTAACTGCAAGAAAAGTACTGCAAGCTCTAGGCTTCATGGCATCCTGCATAATTCTGGTCCCTCATGCCAGGCTGCATATGAGAAAGCTGCAGTGGTACCTAAGGAATTTGTGGTCCCAGCACAAGCACAGCCTAGAAACCAAAATTCCAATAATCCCATGCCTGAAACAAGAGTTCCTATGGTGGGCTCAGGCCTGTCAATCAAACACAGGATTACCCTTCTGCAACAGCCAACCAAGCCAAACCATCACGACAGATGCCTCAGACCTCGGTTGGGGAGCACACATGCAGGGCAAGTGCATACAAGGCTTATGGACTCAAGAACAGCTGCGCCTACACATAAATCTAAAGGAAATGCTGGCAGTAAAATTGGCAATCCAGTCATTCAGACCATTTCTCCAAGAAGGCCAGTTGATGATAAGGACAGACAACACCACAGTTATGTGGTACATCAACAAACGGGGGCACCCATTCATATCCTCTATGCCGGCTGGCACTGGACCTATGGGATGTGGCCCTGACCTACAACATTCAGTTACAAGCAATCTTTGTACCGGGAAAAGAAAACATTCTAGCAGACATATTAAGCAGAACAACCACAGATGCCCACGAATGGATGCTTCATCCGGACATCTTCAAAGCCATCACAAGGGAATGGGGATTACCACAAATAGACTTGTTTGCATCTCCGGTCAATCACCAGCTAAAGAAATTCTGCACGAGGACGTACCACCCACTTGCTTGGAAGGTGGACTCCCTCTCTTTCAGTTGGAAACCTGACAGCATACGCATTTCCACCACTTCCTTTGATGCACAAGGTGCTTCTGAAGATCAAAGAGGACCGTCCCAAGATCATTCTGATAGCTCCAGACTGGCCAAGACAACATTGGTACCCATTGCTGAGGGGCATGTCTCGGGAACAAATATGGACACTACCCCTGATCCCATTATTGTTAACGCAGAACAATTACAACATCCTGCATCCAAACCTGAAAACACTGCAGCTAACTGCCTGGAACATTACATAACAGCAATTAACCCAAACTTATCCCAAAGGGTTAAAGACATAATCCTGGAGGCACGCAGACCTTCAACAAGAAAGAATTATGCTGCAAAATGGAAAAGATATTTCATTTGGAGTACTGCAAAGGGAGAAGATGTGACTCTAGTAAACATGGCCAACATCCTGGAGTACTTGGCAGAGCTCTTCCACACAGGCCTGTCCTACTCTTCCAACAAGATACATGCATCAGCTATTTCAGCACAGTATAGCTTGGATCCTCCTGTCTTCTCTCATCCCCTGCTCAGACAATTTCTGAGAGGAATTAAAAATGTGAAACCTCCCAGGAAACCACCATTGCCAGCATGGGACTTGAACTTTGTGCTAGAGAAATTAACACTTCCTCCCTTCGAACCAGCAGCAACAGCAGAATTACAATACTTATCATGGAAGACTGCTTTTCTGCTGGCAATAACCTCAGCAAGAAGGGTCTCTGAACTACAGGCACTAATGGCAGTACAACCCTTCCTGATCTTCCATCAAGATAGTGTCTATGAGAACAAATCCTACATTTATGCCTAAGGTGGTATCCAGAGTGTCATTAAACCAGGCTATTCACCTACCTACATTCTTCCCAAACCCACAGAACAGGGGAGAAAGACTTTTGCATACCTTGGATGTACACAGGCAGTTACGCTACTACCTGGACAGGACTAAGTCGAATAGAAAAACTGACCAGCTACTGGTAGCATATGCCACAGGAAAGGAAGGGAAACCAATTTCGAAACAGACAATCTCCAAATGGATAGGAAATTGCATTAGATTTTGTTACTCCTACCATGGAAAGAAAACTCCAGAAAACATCAGGCCTCACTCCACAAGAGCTACAGCCACTACCACAGCTTTCTTACGAGGAGTGGCTACCAAGGACATTATAGAGGCTGCTACTTGGACCTCCGTGCATACATTTGCCAAGCATTACAATTTACCTTTATACTCTAGATCCCGAGCAGGTTTTGCCACTGCTGTTTTGCAAGGGATCCTAGCTACACCATAATCACTACTCTTCCTCCTCCCCTTGTTTAGCTATGGTATTCTACCCATTTGTAAGGACTGCAGATGCATCCTTGAAGGACATAGTACAGTTTTGTACCTACCATAAATGTAGATGTCCGAGAGGAATGCATCTGCAGTCAGGATTACCCACCCTCCTTCCCCTCTGAGGTACTCCTAGGGTATTTGCCAGTCTTCAGCTAGCTTGGGGGGGATCTATTATGGTGTATTTGTTTGTATATATGTACATACATGCTTATTTTATGTGTTTACTCTCTATTATTTGGAGTCATTGGCATTTTATCCAAATTTAGCCTTCCAAAAAGGGCACCTGGCATCTGGGGCAAGAAACACTGAGGAAGATGGCGTCGGCTGATGCCTTTATACCCGAGTAACTGCAGCTATGACGTCGGGTGAAGTGCGACACCAGCCGAAGCCAGACCCAGACTTTGGAATCCGGCCGACCGAAGGGCTGCCTGACGACAGGACAACCCATTTGTAAGGACTGCAGATGCATTCCTCTCGGACATCTACATTTATGGTAGGTACAAAACTGTACTTTTCTGTATTTTCTCTACTTCTCTGCAAACTCGATCTGAGGTAATGGGAAGAGGGATATTGTGGGTAGAGCCTTGGCTCGAGAGATTTTGGCTAGTGCAAGCTATGTATAATGGCAGAGTCTGTTGCCAGGGGTTGGAACTGAACCCATCTGTCAAGAATGAATGAAGATCAACAACACTGATGGAATGTTATGGTAAAGACACTTTGAACCCCCTGCCCCCACCTTGGCACTTCCTTTTGAGTTTCAGAAAGTCTGAATCTCCATTTTTCTCTTTGGCAACAGATAGCTGTTCTTCGTGTTTCACTGTTGCAGTCATCACATTTGGGTTATCTGCATGCAGGTAGCCCTCAGCTGGCCTGAGTACCAGAGTCTTGGGATTTCTATATCTGATGCTGTCGCTTCTTCCATGACGTCGGGGGTATAAAACATGCAGCTGATGCCATTACATCAGTCTTTCTTGCCGTGCGGTGCCCAAAGCAGAAGCAGTTCGCAAGTGCCAGTCAGCCGCCTTCTGAAATTGTCAATGTTAAGTTGTCCCATCTCGCCTTCGTTCTTGCTGTTTGGGTTCGGAGCCAATCCTCGGCTCTGACTCGGCCTACTTCTATAGCTTGAGAGCCATGTACTGGCTCGAGGCTAACCCTTATCCCAGAATGCTCAGCATCAGCTACCCAGATCTCGTTTGCCGCTTCAGCTGTGAGGTTGCTTCGTTACTGGCTCAGGCTTAATATAGTTTTTTCTGTTATAATTGTTGTTTATTCTTCAAAATTTATCAAGTTTTTGTCTAAATATAGTATTTTATCCCTTATCGCATTTCTTGCGTGTTGTAGCTTTGTTGGCCATCGCTCCATACTCGCAGGCCTTTCTGTTCCCCTGAACTCATTTAAATTAGAGAGATCCCCCCCCCCCACCCACCTTAGGACAGCCGTTTAAATTAGAGGCTCTTCTTTCGTTTCCTTCTTAGTTTGGCCTATTTAGACATCTTACCACTACTAAAGTTTCTGGCTTCAAGAAGTGTGACAAATGCTGTCAGAAAATGTCTCTAACAGATGGGCACACTAGCTGTGTTTATTGTTTAGGGGTTGTGCACCTGCTGGACTCCTGTTCTATCTGTCATGCATTTAGTCCAAGGGTCCTGCAGGAGCGCAAAAACAAATTAATCCTTAGAGGATTATTGAAATCGCAGGATTCCCTGGCTAAAGGACCTTAGCCAGTGAAATCCTTTAAGTCTGTCAAGCCGTCTGCTCCATCCTTGGAACCGACTCCTGGGCTTGAACAACCAAGTTTGTCGGTGCCTATTAGCATCGACAAGTCATCTCTTCCTTCGGCTCCCACTGCTACCTCAGAGCCTTCTCAGAGCCACAAGCGAGCAATGTCTCCTTTATTGGAGCCGATCCGCTCAGTGCCACAGTCACTCTTCGTAGGAAGTGAACGCAGTCATCGCTCTTCATCCCACTCCTCTCGATCCTCTAGGTTATTGGATCAGGATGTGGAGAGAGTAGTCAGCAAGTTGCTTAAATCACAGGCCCTTGCGAAATTACTTTCCAGCCCACCTCAGCAGGTTGTGGCTCCATCCGCCTCCATCCCCATTCCTCCTCCGACTACACTTAGTTTGGAGCCGGAGACCATGGACATGCTGATGATGGAACCGACTGCTCCGATCACCACTTCTTCAGTTCCGATGTTGGCTCCGATCACCTCGATTGTTCTGTCCATCGAGGGATCTGGGCACCGAAGCTCTCTAGTCGGCTCTGAGGGGGGGGTAAGTGGCATCGGACCCTTGCCCAACCCAGCTCTCCCTCTTGGAGCTTTGGCGCAGGTGAGCACGGCTCCCTCATCGGCCTTGGAGCAGTCGCCCTCGATGCGGAGAAGGACTCCCACCTCTTCGGACCTTTCTTTGCCTTGGGGTTAGGATGCCTTCGAGGTCTTGCGGAGTGTGCTGTCCCCTGAAACAGCCCTACTATCAGCCCCATCGGCTCCTTCTCTTATGGTGTCTGTGCCAACCTCTGCTCCTCCTCCGGCACAGAAGCATAGGGAACCTATGCCCCAAGGCACACCATTTGGTGACCCCTCTTCTTCCGAGGCCTCTCCTGATCACTCGGAGAAGCCTTCCTGGAAGAAGTGCAAGAGGAAGCACCTAGACTCCTTTGAATCTGTCACCTCCGATACAGACCTGGATGAATCGGAAGGGTCCCCCTCAGAAGAGGTTTCCTTTTTGGACATCCTTTAAATACTTAGGCAGAGGGGTGGCTGGTCTTCCCTAGCCCCTACCGAGGATGAGTCTGTATACCTGGAGGCATTCAGTTCCCCGACCCTCCACCTCCTGGGTCTCTCCACTTTTTGATCCACTCATGTCTGTAGTGGCTCGAAAGGCTTGGTCAGCTCCGGATTCTGTGGAACCTACTCCGAGGAGACCAAATAAATTCATAACAGCCCCCCAGGACAAACAATTTCTCACTAAAGGTGTGCTAGTTGATGCCATGGTGGTAGCAGCAGCCACCAAGAAAGAGTTAGCAGAAACTTCATCTGCCCATTCGCCAGACAGAGTCTAGGATGATGGACAGATATGGGAAGCAAATGTTTTCTTCGGCGAACTTCTCCATGAGGTCTCTGAATTATTTCTCTCATTTTACACAACTTCAAAGGGATCTCCTAAGATACCCTACAAGATCTTACAGCTGAGGGAGCATCAGCCAAAATAGCTTCCCAGCTTGCGACTCTTAATTCAATAGTCAGCTTCTCCATGAGGCTGATTTCCAATGCAGCCGATGGAGCGAGCAGAGCTGCAGGTACAGGAGTGGCTCTCAGGAGACATGCTTGGCTGCTGCTGTGTCAATTTGCGGAACCCTTTCGAGCGTCCTTCACAAATACTCCCTTTGATGGCTCCTCGCTTTTTGAGCCAAAGGTGAAAGACACGCTTACCAGGTGTGAGCAGGAAGGCAAGACTCTCTCTGCTGTGCGAGTCCGTTTTTCCACTCCTAACGGACCTTATCCCTAAGGTCAGAGGGGTGGAAAGATGTTTCGAAAGTCCCAGGAACCCTTGCCTAGCACATGTGGTGATTTTTTTTTTTCCCCATGGGCAGAGGGGGAAACAACAACAATGGCAAATGCTGCCCTCATGGCAGAGGGGGACCGCAGAATCAGGGTGACAGAGAAACTTTCTCTGCCAAACCCTTCCAGCATCCCTGACGGGTTGCCTGACTGCTCACCTCTGGTGGCAGTCGGGGGAAGACTTTCCCTGTACCCAAAAGCCTGGCAAAATATAACTTGACAAATGGGTACCATCTATCATATCCGGAGGTTACAAAATCCCCTTCCATCAACCCCCTCTAAAGTCAAAAAAGTCCATCCCATATGTCACACCCAATCTAAGGGATCAAGCAGTTATTCAAGTTTCAAAACTGCTAGAGAAAAGAGTCATTCAGGAAGTCCCCGCAGACCAACTAGGATCCGGAACTTACTCAAGATTCTCTTTAGTATCAAAAAAGACAGGAGACTGGAGACCAATACTGGATATCAGCAGATTGAACAAATCTGTACAAAAAGAAAAGTTCCGGATGGTAACACTGCAGTCCATTCTCCCTTTTGTGGGTCAGGACAACTGGATGTGCTCCATAGATCTTCAGGATGCGTACTACCATATCAAAATGGACAGACACTCCAGGAGATTTCTTCGCTTCCGGGTAGGGGCCAGTCATTACCAGTTCAGAACTCTACCCTTTGGTCTCACCACAGCCCCCAGGTGTTCACCAAATGTATGGCAGTAGTCATGGCTCTGAGACGTCAAGGATTTCAGGTGTTTCCCTATCTAGATGACTGGCTCCTAACTGCTACCACCAGGCATCAACTCTTAGAGGCACGGGATTATACAATATCAACCTGCACCCAACTAGGCATTACAGTAAATTTCGAAAAATCTGCCTGGTTGCCCTGTCAATCTGCTACATATATAGGAGCAGAATTAAACACAAAACAGATGTTTGCAAGGTTACCTCAGGAAAGAGTTTTCTCTATTCGCCAGCAAGTGTCATTTCTAATGCAGAGCAGAAAGATCCAAGTCAGAGATGTCCTGCAAGTTCTAGGCTCCATGGCAGCTGCCATTCTTCTTGTACCATTAGCGCGTTACCACAGGAGTCCTTCAGTGGCTTCTGTTCACACAGTGGTCCTTCCAGGAACTACCCATGTCTCTCATGATCCTGATTACAGAAACATGCAAAAGACACCTCTCTTGGTGGATGGTCTCCCCACTGGTGACTCTGGGCAGACCTTTCATTCAACCCCCTCCGGTAGCCACAGTGACCACGGATGCCTCCCTGATAGGGTGGGGGGGGGATTATCTAGGCAGGACAGTCCAAGGCATGTGGCAACCTCACGAGTACCATCTGCATATCAATGTCCCAGAGATGAGAGCGGTGCTCCTAGCATTGCACGCTCTTCAAGACTTTCTTCTTTCCAGGACTATTGCGATCCAAACAAACAACATGTCAGTTGTGTGGTACATAAACTAGCAGGGCGGGACCAGGTCCTACCCCTTGTGTCGAGAAGCCGTCAGGCTATGGCAATGGGAGATTTCCTCCCAACGTTTTTTGTCAGCAACGCACATCCCTGGGAAATCCAGCGGAATAGCGGACAGGCTCAGCAGGGCTATCCTCATGCCTCACGAGTGGTCTCTGATTTGGGAAGTTGCGGACCTTATCTTCTGCAAATGGGGCCAGCCTTGCTGCAGTCTATTTGCCACACTCCTCAACAACAAATGCAGCAGCTACTTCTCTCTGCTTCCTCCTCCAAGTCAAACTCCCAGGGACGCTCTAGTCCACGATTGGCCTCAGGGACCCCTTTATGCATTTCTCCCTTTTCCCCGAATTCCAAGACTCATACAGAAAGCAAAATCGTTGGGTTGCAAAATAATCCTCATTGCCCCCCTATTGGCCTCGACAGATATGGTTTCCGTTCCTGCACCTCCATCTTCTAGACCAGCCTTGGTTTCTGGATCCAGTGCCAGATCTGTTGATTCATTAGTCAGGCGGGTTACACCAATCCCTTCAGACTCTCAAGCTCACAGCTTGGTTTCTCCACTTCCTACCTTAGCCAGGCTTCCAAGTATCTCCCCAGCAGTTCGAGATATTATTGTTTCCTCCCATAAGTCAACTACAAGAAAGACATGCTAGCAAATGGAAAAGATTTTCTTACTGGGCAGAATGTAGAAACTTCGATCCCTTTTCAGCCCCAGTCCGTCAAATTCTAGAATTTTTAGCAGAGCTTTTTCAGTCTGGTGCGGCTGCTGCCACCATCAGGGTACAACTGGCTGCCGTATCTAATTTTCATATTGAAATTCTTAATTCTAGCATAATGTCTCATATGCTCTGCAAAGCCTTCATATGAGACATCTCTTCTTAGACCCCCAGTGAGGGATCCACCTCCTCCTTGGGATCTCAATTTAGTTTTGACTTCTTTGATTCTGCCTCCCGTTAAACCAGCAGCTTCATGTCCCTTAAAATTTCTTTCTTGGAAAACCCTTTTTCTGGTTGCTATTACCTTAGCTAGACGTGTTTCAGAACTCCAAGCACTCTGTGTTCATCCTCCATATATGGTGTTTCACAAAGATAGAGTTTCTCTGAGAACCAACCCATCCTTCATACCAAATGTCTGTTCAGAAAACAATTTAAATCAATCCATTGATCTCCCTGTCTTCTTTCCCAGTCATAGCAACAAGGCAGAATACAGTCTTCACCAACTGGATGTGCACAGACAATTACGTTTTTCCCTCCATAGGACAAAAGAGCTAAGAAAGTCAGACCAATTATTTCTCTCCTATGCTCACAATAAGCAAGGCCTTCCAGTTTCTAAGGTGATTTTATCTAAATGGTTATCTGACACCATTGCCTTTATCAGTTAAGGCATAAACATCTACCAGCAAAACTGAAACGTCATTCTACTAGCGCATTAGCCACTTCTGTAGCCTTTCAGTCTAAATTGCCCATAGACTCAATTTGTGCAGTTGCCACTTGGGCAAACCCTCATGCCTTTGTCTCTCATTACAAAGTGGATGTGGTCTCCTGGAGCAGGGCTTCTTTTGGTTCCACTGTTCTGAAGAGTCTGTTCCAATGAGCCATCTGGGGTCTTTAGTGCTAGGGACGCTGTCCCAAATAGCAAGAATGAAGGCGAGATGGGACAACTTAACATAAAGAAGTTATGTATCTACCATAACGTTCCATGTTAGTTGTCCTTCATCTCGCCTTCCTTCTTGCGTCCTCCCCCTAACTGGAGGATTGAGGAGTTCACTATGGTTTCACTGGCTGGTTTCCTTTTTTTCTTGGTTCACATGCCAGGTAATTTTATGACAGTTTACTCTGATCTTTTATTTTGGTAAATCCGTTTTAGGTTACTTTATATTGTCTAGTGTGCGCTATCTCACACGAGATCTGGGTAGCTGATGCTGGGCATACTAGGATAAGGGTTAGCCTTGAGCCAGTAAATAGCTCTCGAGCTATAGAAGTAGGCCGAGTTGGAGCAGAGGATTGGCTCCGAACCCAAGCAGCAAGAAGGAAGGCTAGTGGAACGTTATGGTAGGTACATAACTACTTTTTTTTTTTCGAGTTTCAGACCTGAAGTCTTCTAAAAGATAAGTACCCCGTTGGGAATCTTTTCTTGCTCTAGCCAATGTCAGAAAAAATTAATAATTGTCTTGCCTATGGAAAGCAAATACCTCACAGAGATGTTCATTCTTACTGCGTCACCTGTTTAGGTCCAGACCACGACGTCCCTCGCTGTTGGTTTTGTGCCTTGTGCAACGCCCAAACTATTTGTAGTCGGGCTATTTTTGTTGCTAAATTCTTTCGCCCTCGATCTTCATATTCCGAAATGGCTTTGATGAGCCATCTGACTACCAATCTTCTGAAAAAACGTAAGGATAAAGACAGAGACAGACCGCATAGGTCCAAAACTGTCGATGCTACCATTAAGCTAGTCACCAGTCCACCGGTACTCAGTGTGGCACTTTCGCAGTCCCTGATGCATGCTTCTACAGATTTGCAGGACTCTACTGAGACCTATTCTGAGTACAGTATGCCACGAGATGCTTCTTCAACTATGGAACCTGCGTATGTCTCTACTTTGGATGGGTCCAGAGCCACTATGCAGGCACCAGCTTCTGAGGGTGTATTCAGGCCTTCCGATTTTCATATTAAACAGACAACTTCGTTTCAAAGCAAAAATACCGAATTTTCCAGTCCTAAAGTTAGCACTACGCCTAGAAAACTGACCAAAGTGCATTCTCAGGCCCACATGCCACAAAAACAAATGCTTAGAATGACTGAAGACCTTATTACTTTAATTAGGGGAAGTCTGCCTTCCCCATCAAAAACACAGAGAACTGATTTTCCTTCTGATTCAGAGTCTGATAACTCTGACCCTTCTGATTACCAGGACATACCGTTATCTACCTATGAGGATTCTGATACGGAGGATTCAATTCCCTCTGCTTCCCCACCAGAAGATTTTTCTTTTGATGAAACCCTGCATACCCTTAGAGAGCATTTCCGCTGGGAGAGCCAGACTACTCTCAGTCCAAAAAGAGACTCGGGGAATTTTTAAACTTGCCTCAGTACAGGCCTCTAGCTATCCCCCTAGTTCTGGAAATTGTAGATGTCTTCTTGGAATCAAGCCTTACCCCTGATACTTTCTCCATCTCCCAGGAAATCTGACCGGTACTACAGAGTACCTGACTCCCACAAATTCCTCTTTAAGAATCCTGCTGCGGATCCAGAGACCATTTCCCAGGGACCTAAAGGCAATTAAGGCTACAACTACCAAAAATCCTACCCCTTCGGACAGGGATTCTAGGGCTTTAAACAGATGGGATAAGAAGGTATACACCTCTGCTACTTTTGCCATCAGGGCTTTAAATTGCCAGTTTCATATGTTAAAGTATCAGCCACATATTATGGAACTAATTAAACAGAAAATAACGTTGATACCTGATTGTGCAGAACATAAAGATTTTACAAGAGCTGATGCATTCTGCTAACCAAGCTGGTAAACATACTTTGCAATATGGTTTTGATGCCTTAGAAGCATCTTACAGGGCTGCTGTCACTAGGTCTGTTCTTAGAAGGGATGCTTGGCTTAAGGAACAAAACTTGCCAGACCATGTCAAAGCAAAATTACTAGATGCATCATTAAACCAAGAGCGTCCATTTGGCCATAAAGCTGAAGAAGTCCTCAAAAGGATGGAGGAAAAAGCTAAATCTGTGCTAACTGTTAAAGATTTCTTACAAGTTCATAGGTAGGTACTAGGCTATCTGCCCAAGGGCATTTATAAGCGTAGCCAGTGTGTGTCAACTTTCGTCGCCCCATTGATTAATTAACTGAGCCTCTGTCAAGAAGAGCCAATGAAGTGATCCCAGGGGTGTATTTTCTGTTACCCATCCACTCGTCAAGGTTTCTCTTGAGTGTTACTGAGGGGCTCTGCCTAATGTAGTTAAGGAATTTTGTTCCAAAGCATGGGGGAGTCTCTGTGACAGGAATCTATCCCTCCAGCATGTTCTATTTATTGTTGTGGTGAGGTTTAGCTCACTAGAGTGAGTGGCTTCCAGTGACTTGGATTTCTTTAGGTGGAGCATGTCCATCAATTCCGAGTTGGACATGGCTTTGTAAGTCAGGCAGAGATCACCTCTGAGTAAGCGATATGTGACTGAGTACAGCTGGAGTTTTTCCAGTCGGGCTACATAGGGCATATGTTTTGAGGCCAGTAATCTTCTTGATGAGGTACTTTTGTGGTCTTTCCAGCTGTTGGAAGTGTCTTGTGAGGTACATCCCAAATGGGGCATTGTACTCCATGATGAGTCTGAGTGAAGAGTAGAGGGGCACTATAACCTCTTTATTTCTAGATGCGAACCCTTTAGTAATTAGATGGGCTACACAGAAGGATATCGTAGCTACTTTGGCAATATGATTGTTAAAGGAGAGATTATGATCTACCTGGGTCCCCAGATCTCTTATTACCTCTTCTGTATTAAGGGGGCTGCCACCTATGTGGTAATTCATGGGTGTTTTGTTTTAAGGGATAACTATGCATTTTTTTTGGCATTTAGCTTGAGACCATGACTTTGACACCAGGTGTCCATCTCAGTAAAGCCCTTTTGGAGAATGTCCATGTCAGCCGGAGAGTCCATTATGGCTCCCAGTTTGCAGTCATCGGCGAACTTGGTTAGCCATAGTCAACCTGTGTCTGCCTGTACTTTTGTGAAGTGTATGCCGAACAGTAGGGGTCCCAGGACCGAGCCTTGTGGGACACCACTTGTGACTGGTTTAGAGTCGGACCTGGAGCCCGCTATTCTTACCATGTGAGTTCTGTCTGTAAGCCAGTTGGCAACCCATCTCGTGACGTAGGGGTTTATGTTCAGGCTGGTGAGTTTTTCTATAATTCCTCAGTGGGGAATTGTCAAAAGCCTTGGCAAGGTCAAGGTAGGTTGTGTGAATTACCTTCCCCTCATCTATGGTGACTGTCTCGAAGAAGTCAGCCAGGTTTAGTAGGCATGATCTGCCCTTAACAAAGATGAACTGGGTTGGGTCAAGTGTTTGGAGGTTCCCAATGTCTTAGTTAATGAGTTCCATGATGATGCGCTCCATAGCCTTGCAGACCAGGCTAGTCAAGCTTATGGGGCGATAGTTACCAAGGTCAGTTGTGACCCCTCCTTTGTGGAGCGGAATAACCATTGCTGTGCGCCATTCTATGGGCACATAGCATATAAAGAGGCTGAGGTTGAACAGTGTATTTATTTGGGGGGGTTAGTTCATTCTGTAGTTCGTGCAAGATGCAGTCTGGAACACCATCTGGCCCCATTGACGCTGTGCTTTTTGCTTTTGAAAGGGCTGATGTTAAGTTGTCAATCTCGCCTTCATTCTTGCTGGATGGGTTCAGAGCCGATCCTCGGCTCCGACTCTGCCACTTACTAAAGCTCGAGAGCTAATTTTACCGGCTTGAGGCAACCCTATATCCCATGATGCAAGGCGATAACTACCCAGATCTCGTTTGCCGCTTTCGCTTGCGAGGTGCATTTTTACCGGCTCCTGGTAAGTTTTTCAAATTTCAGACTTTTAGTCACTCCCCTCTAGTTTTAGTCCACTACTGTTGTTAGTTAAAATCTAATCGTTAAGAGTTAAAACATCTCCATTAGTTTTCCCCTTTTTCCAGTTATTTATCCCTTCCCTAAGTTAGGCCTTAAGCCTCCCCCTTTCCTAATTTTTTGTCAGGGATTCTGTGTGGTGTTTGGGTGTGTTTGTATATCCCTGTTTTAATTTTTATCTGGATTGGGTGTTTATCGTGTGTGTGTGTGTGTGTGTGTGTGTGTGTGTGTGTGTGTGTGTGTTTTATTACTTAGTGTTCCCTCGACACAGTTATGTCGAAGGACACAAAGGTCTCAGGCTTCAAGAAGTGTGACTCGTGCTGTCAGAAAATGTCTCTGACAGACTGTCACACTTCTTGTGTTTACTGCCTGGGACCTCTGCACCTGCTGGACTCGTGTGCTGTCTGCCACGCCTTCAGCCCAAGAGTCCTGCAGGAGCGCAGAAATAAACTAATACTGAGGGGCTTATTAAAGCCTGAGAGCTCCCCGACTAAGTCTACTCTGGGGAAGCTCTCGAAACCAGTTAAGCCTTCAGCTCCAAGCCCTAAGCCATCGGCTACTGGTTCGCCTTCTGTGACGAGATCGGCTCCGACCGGAGCCGATCCTTCTATGTCACAGCTTACAGTATCGGTTCCATCCGGCGCCGATACCGCTGAATCTAGGCACTCACTGTTGGCTCCGGCTGGAGCCGATGTATCCTCGGCTCCTTCGGCTCCACCCATCTCCAGAAAGAGATCAAGATCCCCTTCGTTGGAGTCTATACACTCGGCTCCGAGATCACCCTTGCTCTCGGAGCAGAGCCGGTCTTCTCGGTCGTCCAGGCTGTCCGACCACGACCTTGAGAGAGTGGTGAGTAGACTATTAAAGTCTCAGGCATTGGCCCAAATGCTCCATAGCCCATCTCATCAGACGGTAGCTATTACACATCCACCTAACATTCCTCCTTCGACTCTCCTACAGAGCTCAGAGCTGGAGCTCCTCGGAGCAGTGACTGCTGTGGCTTCGGAGCCGATACCACCTCCCCCTTCGGCTCAGTAGTCCTCTGCTCCGATCTCCTTCTTGATGCCTTCATTGGAGGGATCCGGGCGTCTGGTGTCTCTCGTCGGCTCCGAGGGGGCGAGTGGCATCGGACCCTTGTCTGACCCCATTCTCCCTCTCGGAGCTTCGGCGCTGGCGAGTTCAGCCCCGACATCAGCCTCGGAGCCGTCCCTGTTGGTGCAGCCTGGTGTTCCTATCTCTTCGGAGCGGAGCCTTCTGGCCTCTCTGATGGGGGAGCCTTCGAGGTGATGAGGAGTGTACTAGCCCCAGGGCATAGTCAACGGTCAGCTCCATCAGCTCCTCCCACTACAGTGCCTGCTGACGTCTCTTCCCACTCTCTTGCTCCCGGACCCAGAGATCCAACGCCTCAGGTTTCCCCACTGGGAATATCTTCCGTGGCTTCTCCTGACCTGTCGGATGAGCGTCCGCGTAAGAGGACATGTAAGAGGAAACATCTAGACTCCCCCGAGTCTATTACATCCGATACTGACTTGGATGAGTCTGAGGGATCCCCAAGGTCCCCCTCTGAGGATGTCTCTTTCTCAGACATCCTTGAACTCCTTAAGCAGAGGGGGAACTGACCTACTGGGTGTCTCCGCCTTTCAACCCTCTTATGGACGTGGTGGCTCGGAAGGCGTGGATGGCCCCGGATTCGGTGGAACCCATTCCTCGGAGACCTTCTAAATTCATCACGGCCCCACCTGATAGGCAATTTTTGACAAAAGGTGTCCCGGTTGATGCCATGGTGGTGGCTGCAGCCACCAAGAAGGAACTAGCTGATCCTTCAGTACCTGTCCATCCTCCTAACAAGGATTCCAGGACTATGGATAGGTACGGCAAGCGGATATTTTCTTCAGCGACCTTTGCCATGCAGTCGCTGAACTACTTGTGTCGCTTCACCCACCTTCAAAGAGATGTTCTTAAAGAGTTGGGAGAAGTTTTACAGGATCTGTCAGCTGCTGGGTCCCAGGATAAGATTAACTCACAGCTAGGAATCCTAAACTCCATTGTTAACTCCTCCATGCGGCTCATTTCATATGCAGCCGATGGAGCGAGTAGGGCCGCAGACACAGGAGTGGCTTTAAGGCATCAATCCTGGATGCGGCTTTGTAATTTTGCAGACCCCTTCAAGGCGTCCTTCACAAACTCTCCCTTTGATGGTTCGACCTTGTTTGGACCTCAAGTGAAAGACACCTTGACTAGATGCGAACAAGATGGCAAGACTCTTTCTGCCATAGGAGTCCGTTTCTCCACCCCTTCAAGACCTTACCCAAAAGGTCAGAAGGGAGGGAAAATGTGGTTCCGCAAATCTCAAGGAGTCACGCCTGATGCAGGAGGTCAGTTTACCCCCTGAGGCAGAAGGGGTAACAACAGACGCTGCCCTAGGGGCAGAGGGGGGTCCGCAGAATCAGGGTAGCAGGGAGTCTCTCTCTGACAAACCCTTCCAGCATCCCTGAGATGTTGCCCGATTTGTCCACCTTCGGAGGCAGTCGGGGGAAGATTATCGCTGTACCCAAAAGCCTGGCTTTCCCTTTCTCAAGACAAATGGGTACAGTTGATCATATCCGAGGGTTATAAAATTCCCTTTATCCAAATCCCAATTCAGCAAAAGGGAACCCTTTCTAGACGTTCCACCCAGTCTAAGGGAACTTAACAGTACCAGAGATATCAAAACTGCTAGCAAAAAGAGCCATCCAGCCAGTCCCAGCAGACCAAATAGGATCCGGAATCTACTCTAGGTTCTTTTTAGTACCAAAAAAGACAGGGAACTGGAGACCAATTTTAGATTTCAGCAAACTAAGCAAGTTTGTAAAAAAAAAAACAAGATTCCGGATGGTTGCGCTTCAGTCCATTCTACCCTTTCTGGGCAAGGACAATTGGATGTGCTCGGTGGACCTTCAGGATGCGTACTAAGCAAGTTTGTAAAAAAAAAACAAGATTCCGGATGGTTGCGCTTCAGTCCATTCTACCCTTTCTGGGCAAGGACAATTGGATGTGCTCGGTGGACCTTCAGGATGCGTACTATCACACAAAAATTCACAGGCGCTCCAGAAGGTTTCTCCGCTTTCGGCTGGGGGCCAGTCACTTCCAATTCAGAGCCCTGCCATTTGGACTCACTACAGCCCCCAGAGTGTTTACCAAATGTATGGCAGCGGTTACGGATCACCTGAGACATCAAGGATTCCAGGTGTTTCCATATCTAGACGACTGGCTCCTCACTGCCACCACCAGGCATCAAGCCAGAGATTACACCATTCACATTTGCAGAGGGCTAGGGATTTCTATAAATTTCGAAAAATCTGCCTTGTCGCCCTGTCAATCTATTACCTTTTATAGGCGCCAAATTGGACACAGTACAACTTTCAGCAAAGTTAACAGACCAAAGGATCTTGGATATTCAAAACCACATCCATGTGATTCTCCAGAGCGACAAAATTCAGGCCAGGTTTGCCCTGAAAGTATTGGGTCTTATGGTGGCCGCCATAACGCTTCTTCCCCTTGCCCGCTTTTACATGCGTCTCCTACAGTGGATGCTGTTCACCCAATGGTCTTTTCAACGACTTCCCATGCTTCACAGGATCATGATAACTCCAATTTGCAAAAGGCATCTGACCTGGTAGATATTGTCCCCTCAAGTCCATCAGGGCAGACCCTTTGTTCCTCCCGCCCCGGTCGCCACAGTTACATCGGACGCCTCCCTGATCGGGTGGGGGGGGCATTATCAGGGCAGGATGGTCCATGGCACTTGGCAACCTTTCGAATGCCACCTGCACATAAATGTCCTGGAGATGAGAGCAGTGCTTTTAACGTTGCAAGCCCTCCACGACTCTCTTCCCCTGGGGACTATTGCAGTCCAGACGGACAATATGTCCGTAGTCTGGTATATCAACAAGCAGGGCGGAACCAAGTCCTATCCACTGTGTCGAGAGGCACTCTGACTTTAGCAGTGGGCAATCTTTTCTCAGCGGTTTCTGATAGCAACGCATATCCCCGGGAAATCTAACATCATAGCGGACAGGTTGAGCAGAGCTATTCTCATGCCTCACGAGTGGTCTCTCAAACAATCTGTAACGGAAGAGATTTATCAGAAGTGGGGCCTTCCTTGCTGCAATCTTTTTGCTACGCCTCAAAACAGCAAATGCCCCGACTTCTTCTCCCTCTTCCCGGCCATCCCCCCAGAGACGCTCTAATCCAAGATTGGCCCCGGGGACTTCTCTGCCTTTCCTCCCTTTCCTCTAATACCACAAGTAATTCAGAAAGCAACCGCCTTGAGAGCCAAGATGATTCTCATTGCCCCTTATTGGCCTCAACAGATATGGTTTCCATTCCTACATAGTTATCTTTTGGTACAGCCATGGCATCTGGACCCGGTTCCAGATCTTCTGACCCACCAGTCAGGGCAGCTGCACCAATCCATACTTTCTCTCAACCTCACTGCTTGGTTGCTCCACTTCCATCCCTAGCCAGGCTTCCTATGATTTCTAATCCTGTCCGGGATATCATAGTAGCTTCCCTTAAATCTTCCACCAGAAGGATTTACACTAGTAAATGGAAACGTTTCTCCTTCTGGGCAAAAGCTAGGAACATAGATCCTTTTACTGCTCCGATTCATTCGGTCTTGGACTTCCTAGCCGAACTTTTTCACTCGGGATGTTCTTCCTCCACGGTAAAAGTTTAGTTGGCAGCCATTTCAAATTTTCATATCGGCTTGTTGGACCACAACATCATGTCACATAAACTTTGCAAGGCATTCCTTAGAGGTATATTTTTACTTAAACCTCCGATTAGAGACCCCCCACCACAGTGGGATCTAAATTTAATCTTAACGTCCTTGATTCTTCCACCTTTTGAACCTGCGGCTACCTGTTCATTGAAATTTCTTTCTTGGAAGACACTCTTTCTGGTCGCCATTACTTCTGCCAGGAGAGTATCTGAGCTTCATGCCCTCTGCATTCGTCCTCCCTACTTAATCTTCCACAAAGAGAGAGTTTCTCTAAGGACTAATCCGTCTTTCTTACCCAAAGTGGCATCGCAGACTAACTTAAATCAATCTATCGATCTTCCATTTTTTTCCCCAAATTATTCTAATAGAGCGGAACAAAAACTACATTATCTCGATGTTCACCGCCAACTCTGATATTATCTGGACAGAACCAAACAATTTAGGAAATCTGATCAACTGTTTTTATCCTATGCAGAGAACAGGAAAGGCCTTCCGGTATCCAAGGTAACCCTATCTAGGTGGCTGTCTTCCGTGATTACATGCATTTATCAACTCAGAGGTAAAGAGTTGGTTTCTAGGCCAAAAGCCCATTCCACCAGAGCACTAGCTACATCTACAGCTTTTCAGGCTAGACTTCCAATAGACACTATTTGTGCAGCAGCCACATGGGCCTCTCCTCATACCTTTGTTTCGCATTACAAATTGGACTTGGCCTCCAGACACAGAGCAAATTTTGGTTCCACCGTTCTCAAGAGTCTGTTCCATTGAGCCACCCAGGATAAAGGTGCTAGGGACTTAACATTGAGAAGTTATGTACCTACCATAACGTTCCATGTTAGTTGTCTTTTCTCGCCTTCTTTTTTGTGTCCCACCCACCATCCCCCTAGCCTGGTCAGACCGAGAAGATTGTTCCTCTTCCTTGAAGAGTCCTGAACCAATTATCTGAAGTAGGAGAATTCATTTGTCAGCAACCTGTGGGTATGGATCCTATATCGGATCCAAACCGGCATGGTTTATCCAGCTATGGATCCGAGCTCCTCCCCTCACCCATAATGCCCTGCTCTCCCTACATGATCTCAGATCTAGTTTGCCGCGCATGGTGAAGGCTGGGTCGTCAGAGCTCCTAAAGCTAAGTCTTATTTAAGGGTTTTAAAACTTTTCAAAACTTCTTAGTTGTGTGAAAGTTGTAGGTTTCCCTTTTATTTATATCTTGTTTTGGTTTAATTTAATCTAATTTTTACCCCCCCCTTCGCTGGTTCGTAGTTGGGGTGTGTGTGTGTGTGTTTTGGGGCCTTTGTGTGAGTGTTTAGTTTATTTTTATTGTTACTATTTTTAAAAAAAAAAAAAAAAAAAAAAAATTAGTTATGTCTGAGGCCCCAAAGGCTGTTTTCTCAAAGTGCTCCGAGTGTGGCTATAAGCTTTCACCTGCTGATGGCCACACTCGATGCGTTCGATGCCTTGGGGTTGAACACCTCACTTCAGGGTGTTCAATTTGTGCAGGGTTCAACCCCAGGGCATTGAAGGAGTGGAGGTCGAAGCTGGTCTTGGCGGGACTCTTGCCCCCAGACTCGGCTTCGGCCCCCGCCCCCTTGGTGGTCACTGCTTCGGCAGTCCCTGCCTTGCCTGCTCCCCCTCCTCCACCCGGGATTCAAACTCCCACCAAAGGGTCGGAGGAGAGGGAAGCCAGGAAAAAGGACCGGAGAGAGAAGCACCACAAGCGGCGGGCCGAGACCTCCGTTTCGGCCCCGCCGGCTAAGCGGGCTTCTCCTCCGGCCTCTCTGGCTGCTGGCTCTCCCCCTCCTCAGCTCCGGTCCCCGTGCTTTTCACCGGAGCCTGAGGATGAGGAGACCTGACCTCCTTCGACGCTATCAAGGCGGCATTCAAGGCCTACCTCGGTAGCCTCGTCGAGGTCTACTTACAGCCTCTCCGACGCTGATCTGGACCGGATGATGCAAAGGTTCATCCAGGCCCAGATGCAGATGGGAGTGCTCCTGCCCCCCCCCCCCTCTGGGGGGGGAGCTCTACCCCCTTTTTTAAGCCCATTGCTCCTTCTCCGACCCGCTACCCGGGTTCGGAGCGCTCTGAGCCGGGCAGCCTCTGAGCCGGGGGTGGGTCGGCGCCGACAGTACTGGGTACTTCGGATCCGACCCTGCCCTCGAGTCTGTCGGATCAGACCTCTCAGAGCCTTGGCCCGAGCTTCGGATCCGAGGGACTCGGTGTGCCTTCGGCGCCGTCCTTGTCTGAGCACACTGGTCCCTCGGATCCGAGGGGCTCGGCGCCGGCTCTGATCCGCTCATCGGATCTGAGTGGGAGCCGACTTTCGGATCCTTTTGTCGAGGCTGGCTCCCCCTCGGCTTTTGATGTAGTGGAGAGGGCTCTGTTGAGGGCATCCGGACCCCCGGCCCTTGCTTCGGCTCCATCCCGCACTCCATCTGCTCTGGGCCAGGCTTCCATCACCCGGCCACTGGGATAGCCCGCTTCACTGCCCCAAGCAGTTCCTGTGGTTCTGGACATTGCTGGTGAGGGCTCCTCGGACAGCCCCCCCGAGGAAGCACCTCGCAAGCATTCGTGTAAGAGGAGGCACATAGACTCCCCCAAGTCTTTGACCGAAGACATGGACTTGGAGGAAGGGGAAGGCTCCCCAAGATCATCCCCTGAGGATGTCTCCTTTGGAGACATCATGGAAATGTTACGGATTAGAGGTGGGTGGTCTGCCCCAAAGTCTTCCTTGGACGAGTCAGTGTTCTTGGAGGCATTTGAAGCGGGCCCGTCTACCTCTTGGGTGTCCCCTCCTGCCGACCCCCTGGTGGACCTTATTACCACCAGGGCGTGGAGGGACCCAGACACCGTGGAGCCAATCCCTAAGAGGCCTGACAGGATCCTTAGCCCCCCTGCTGACCGTGCCCACTCGAGCAAGGGACCCTTGGTAGATGTCATGTTGTCGTCAGCAGCCACTAAGAGGGAACTCGCCCAGGAGAGTCCCTCAGTCCATCCCGCGAGCAAGGAGTCTCGGATGATGGACCGTTTGGGGAAGCGAATCTTTAGTTCAGCGACCTTCTCAGTGAGGGCGCTCAACTATTTGGCACACGTCATTAGGATGCAGCACGATCTTATCAAGGAATACGCTGCACCCCCCCCCCCCCAGAGTCCATGTCGGAAGAGGATAAACTTATGCACTCCACCCGTATGGCCACTCTTCGTTCTGTGACTAACACCTCTATGCGGTTACTTTCCCACACTACCGAGGGAGCCGCTAGAGCTGCGGGAGCAGGCCTAGTCACAAGACGGCAGGCCTGGCTCCGCCACTGTGATTTTACAGAGCCCTTGAAGGCGTCATTCGCGAACGCCCCCTTTGACTATTCTGCCCTTTTTGGCAAGAATGTTTGCGACACCTTGGTTCAGAGTGAGAAGGACGGGAAGACTCTGTCTGCCGTCCGAGTCCGCTTCTCTGTGCCCCAGAGGTCCTACTCTAGGAACCAAAAGGGCCAGAAGAAGATGTGGTCCCGGAAGTCGCAGCATTCCCAACCCGCTCCGGACAACCAGTCCTTCTGCGGCAGAGGAGAACAGGGAGGACACCGCCCTAGGGGCAGAGGGGCTCCCAGGAACTTTGGGTCCAGGGAACCTTTCTCTGAACGGCCCACGCAGCAACCCTGAGGCGTTGCCCGACTGCTCCACTCTGGAGGCAGTCGGGGGACGTTTCTCGGAGCACCTAGCGGCATGGGAGTCCATTACTTCGGACCGCTGGGTACTCCGGATTATATCCAGGGGTTACAAAATCCCCTTTCTTCATGTCCCAAAGTTAAAAATCCTCCCCGATGTTCCACCCGATCAGAGGGAGGCGCTTCCGCAGAAATTGGCCATCTGCTGAGAAAAAGAGCCATCCAGCCCATTCCCCCCAGACCAGATCGGATCAGGGTTCTACTCCAGGTTCTTTTTAGTGCCAAAAAAGACGGGTGACCCAAGACCCATTCTAGACCTGTCCCTGTTGAACCTGTCAGTTCCCAAAGAGAAGTTCCGGATGGTCACTTTGCAGTCCATCCTCCCCCTTCTAGGGGAGACTCACTGGATGTGCTCTATAGACCTCAAGGACACGTACTACCACATTCTGATGGACAGACGATCCAGGAGGTTTCTTCGCTTCCGGCTGGGAGCCAGTCACTACCAGTTCAGGGTCCTTCCCTTTGGTCTCACCACAGCCCCCAGGGTGTTCACCAAAGTTTTAGCAGTGGTTGCGGCCCACCTGAGGCTTCAAGGGGTGCAGGTCTTTCCGTACCTAGACGACTGGCTTCTCCCCCCCCCCCCAACAAGGCATCTACTCTCTTTGGCAAGAGACTCTTTCCTTCGTCTAGCTCCCAAGCTAGGCATCACGGTAAACATAGAAAAGTCCAACCTGGTCCCTACTCAAACAATAGAATTTATAGGAGCCAGGTTAGACACGAGAAATTTAAGAGCCTTTCTCACAACCGACAGGGTTCGGAATCTGCGACTCCAGGTGCGGGCCATCCTTCACTTCAGCTCAACACCTGCGGAACTGATCCTGAGGGCGCTAGGGTCTATGGCGGCAGCGATTACTCTTCTTCCGCACGCCCGCTTGAACATGCGGGTGCTTCAATGGACACTTCAGGTGCAACGGTCATTTCTCTCCCTCCCCCTGTATCATCCCATTGCAATCAGCAAGGCTTGCAGGCGGTCTCTCTTGTGGTGGCTCCATTCTCCGGACCTCCACAGGGGCCGCCCCTTTTGTGCATCTCCCCCTCTCGCCATGGTGACCATGGACGCTTCCCGCCTCGGGTGGGGGGGCATTTTGCGGGCCGCATGGTCCAAGGCACGTGGAGTGATTCAGAGACCTCTCTGCATATCAGTGTTCTGGAAATGAGGGCGGTGCTCTTGGTGTTGCAAGCACTTCAAGCCCTCCTTCCCCTGGGAACAATTGCGATTCAATCAGACAACATGTCAGTGGTCTGGTACATCAACAAACAGGGGGGAACCAGGTCTTACCCTTTATATCGAGAAGCCATGAGAGTGTGGGAATGGGCGATCTCCACCAACCGCTTTCTCATCGCAATGCATATTCCGGGTCGGACCAACATCCTAGCGGACAAGCTCAGTCGCACCATTCTCTCCCCGTACGAGTGGTCTCTCAATTCTCAAGTAGCGAAACGTATCTTCGCACAGTGGGGGACTCCCTGTTGCGATCTCTTTGCTTCTCCTTTAAACGCCAATTGCAACAGTTTTTTCGCTCTAATCTCCCCTCCAGGGGATTTTCCCAGAGACGTTCTGGTGCATGCTTGGCCTCCCGGTCTTCTTTACGCATACCCCCTTCTACCTCTGATGCTACAAGTACTTCAGAAAGCCTCTTGGTTGGGGTGCAGAATGATCCTCATTGCCCCATTCTGGCCTCGACAGATCTGGTTCCCTTACCTAAGGTCTCATTCAGTGAATCCACCTTGGATTCTATATCCCATTCCGGATCTGATATCACACCCGTCGAACCTGCCAACTCCGAACCTGGACATCCTGAAGTTGACTGCTTGGCTGCTCCAGTTCCACTCCTAATTAGGACTCCCGGTATCTCGTCCCCAGTTAAGGCCATTCTGGTAGCGGCCCACAAGCCCTCTACCTGAAAAATTTACCGCAGTAAATGGAAGCGTTTCTCCATTTGGGCAGAGCGGCAAGGCCTAGATCCTTTCACGGTTCCCCTTCCTTTGGTTCTAGATTTCCTTACTACTCTCTTTAATGATGGCGCCAGTAGTTCCACGGTCAAAGTTCAGCTGGCGGCCATATCTCATTACCATGTTGGACACTATTCAGGGTCTCTTATGTCGGCTAAGTTATGCAAAACCTTCCTAAAAGGCACCCTTTTGCTCAGACCCACTGTCAAAGAAACGGTTCCCCGGTGGGATCTTTCCTTGGTACTTCAGGCCTTGACCGCTCCCCCCTTTGAACCTGTGGCCACAGTCGATCTTAAATACTTGTCCTTTAAGACTGCCTTTTTGGTAGCCATTACTTCGGCTAAGAGAGTTTCAGAGCTTCAGGCCCTGTCCATGAAACCGCCTTATTTGATTTTTCATCCGGACCTGGTGTACCTCAGGATCAATCCCTCCTTTCTTCCTAAAGTAGCTTCGGAAGCTAACATTAATCAGTCCATCAACCTCCCTGTTTTCTTCCCTAAGTATCAAAACAAAGGTGAATACAAGCTGCATTCCTTGGATGTTCACAGGCAGCTTAATTTTTACCTTCATAGGACAGCTGGTCATAGGCAATCAGACCAGTTGTTCATTTCTTTTGCCAATTTCCAAAGTTTCTTTGTCACGCTGGATTTCTCAGTGTATTCTGTTGGCGTACCAAGCCTCTGGGAGGCCCGCACCGGAGGGAGTCCATGCTCATTCGACCCGGTCTGTCTCTACTTCAGCGGCCTTTAAGTCTAGGGTTCCTCTGGATGACATTTGTTCAGCAGCCACTTGGGCTTCATCTCATGCCTTTATTACTCATTACAAGCTGGACGCCACTTCTAGAGGTAGAGCATCCTTTGGCTCCGCCGTGCTCCGGAATATTTTTCCATGATGGCCACCCAAGATTCAGGTACCTGGGGACTCTGTCCCACAGGTTGCTGACAAATGAATTCCCCTACTTCAGATCTAGAAGTTATTTACTTACCATAACGTTCCATCTGAGTAGGTGGATTAATTTGTCTGCAACCATCCCGCCCTCCTATCCCCCTGGCCTTGTCAGTTTCCTGGTTAGGGTAGTTGGTGCAGGGCAAACTCGATCTGAGGTCATGTAGGGAGAGCAGGGCATTATGGGTGAGGGGAGGAGCTAGGAGCTCGGATCCATAGCTGGATAAACCATGCCGATTCGGATCCGATATCGGATCCATACCCACAGGTTGCAGACAAATGAATCCACCTACTCAGATGGAACGTTATGGTAAGTACATAACTTCTAGTTTCCAGCTAATTAGCTTACCTAGTGTCACTAGGTCAGGTTGTTTTTTTTGGGGGGATTATTACCTCTTCCTCCTCCTCTCCAGTTGGAAGAATATATTGCATAATTTTTCCTTAGCTACCAAACTAGATCTGGGTAGTTATCGCCTTGCATCATGGGATATAGGGTTGCCTCGAGCCGGTAAAATTAGCTCTCGAGCTTTAGTAAGTGGCCGAGTCGGAGCCGAGGATCGGCTCCGAACCCATCCAGCAAGAAAGAAGGCGAGAGAAGACAAGTAACATGGAACGTTATGGTAGGTACATAACTTCTCATTTTCACCTGCGCTTCTGTGATTTCCGGGACACTACACTTTTCTGGTATTGTTGTGGGCCCTTTTGGGGGTGAGGGGGGGGGTGAAGTTTGCACTGAATCTATCTGCCAGGATGTTGGCAGTATCAGTGGGTTCAGTATATTTTGTGCTATTTTGCAGTAGCTCAGAGCATATCTGTGAGTTGCCACTTAGATTCTTGACATAGCTAAAGAAGGCTTTGTGGTTATCTTTTGAATCCTTGGCTCTTTTTTCTTTCGAAATTAGCCTTGGAGGATTTTATGATGGACCTTAGTTTCTTACTGATACTGATCAGGGATATCTTTCCTTCTTGGGGTTTGCTTTTTTTTTTTTTTGGAACTAGTTTCCTCCTATTGTATAGCCTGTTTATGGCAGGGGTCCACCAGACTGGTTTTCTTCTCTTAGGGGAGTGAGTCTTGGTTGTGCTAGGGATGGCACGATCCATGTATCCTTGTAGGCGCTCAGAGTGCATCTGTAAAGGTTCCTGCATCTTGGACACTTATCCTTTAGCGTGGGGGGCTGTGAAACTTACCACCTCTTTCTTAAGTAAGGTGAAGTTTGCTATAGAAAAGATTTTCACTGTGGTTTCCTTGGTTGGAGGTGGTGGTGTGGTGTGGACATCCAGAGTGATTAGTTTATGGTCTGATCTAACCAGTGACTGGTTGACCTCCGGTGTGGAACACCTGTCGCCCATGTTGGTGATGACCAGGTCCAATATGTTTTCATCTCAGGTAGGGGAGTTTACCAGCTGATACAAGGCATTTGAATTGATAAATTCCAGGAAGCGCTGGACCTAGGAGTTTGTACTTGAGTAGTTTTCCCTGTTTAACGGTAGAGTAATTAAAATCGCCCAATGTTAGGGTGTTCGGTAGGACCTTCATGTTTTCCAGCGTGTCCAGAAAGGCGGAGTGGTGGTCCTGGGTCATGGAGGGTGATCTGTAGCAGGCCACAATTTGCATTGCAGATTTGCCTGATGTTAGTTGCACATGGGTGATCTTGGAGGTATTATGCTGCGCCACTAACCTGGAGGTGTAGGTATCCTTGATGAATATGGATACATCCCCTCCTTTTGTGTTTCGGTCCATGTTCTGTGGCTGAAATGTGTGGTATGAGTTGTAGCCCGGTAGTGCTGGGGTGCTGTGAACCAGGTTTCAGTTACTGCACAGATGTCTATGTTCTCTATACTGAGGAGTGCTTCGAGCACGTGCATTTTGAGATTTAAACTCCTGGCGTTGAGTAGCAAAACCAATTTGTGCTATTTACGGAGGTGGGTTTGACTCTTGAGCCTTGCCTAAAAAAGGCACTATGGGGGCAGCAAGAGCCTTGGCCAGTATTCGAAAGCCTAGGGGTGACAGGTGCAAGCTGTCTCTTGCGAAGCAACGAGGCTTGTCGAGCATGTCGTCCCAGGCTGACAGACACTGGATCCCTTTTGAATGACACCAGAAGCTTAGCTAATTGTTGAAATTGATCATTTTTTTCTTTAGACTGCAGTATCATTCTTGGTGAGGGCAGGATGCTGCTCTGGGTCAGGGTCATACCCACCTGGGCTACACTATCAGAGAGCTCTTCCATGTCTCTTTTAATGTAGTCCAGGGGAGGTACGTCTCAGGTCATTCACAACAACATGAACAATGACGGTCATATTTGTACTTGTTCTGGAGTGACCCGAGTGCTTGTGTTATGTGGCGGATTCTGGCTCCCGCCAGGCAGCTAACAATAACCTTCTCCTTGTCCAGCCTAGTGAGTGGGACGTCAGTGGGCCTGACTATAGAGTCACCTATTTACTAGTGTGTTAGGTATGTTATTTCGCCTTAAGGGCTGTGATTGTGCGGCACACTGGTTTTGTGTGTTGTCTGGTTTGTGACAGGAGGCGCAGGCTTTTTGGGTGTCTGCTTTGGAGGTCTGTGATGTTTTTGCAGGTTTTTATTTAGAGCCTCTGAGTATGATTTAGTGTATTTGTGTATTTTTTGCCAGTGCTGGATTAGTATGTCTATGTGAGGCTGGAGGTGTGGTGTAAGTGGTAACCTTCTCCTCTTGACTGCCTGTTCCAGTCTTTGATGGAGAGAGTGTAGCCTCCAGTTTAGTTATATAATTGCTTCTCTCACATATGTTAATGTTTTGTGGTAGGAGGAGAGGGTTGTCTGTGTACATGAGGCAGTTGTAACATTGCCTCAGGATACCCAGGTTCACCAGCTGGACTGGAGAGTATACCTGAAATTGCCCTTTGGTCATGCTTGAATAATAGGGTGAGCTGCTTAGTCTCTTGGTTGGTGAGGGGTGAATAATGAGCCTTGCCCTGCTGGGCAATCAAGTGTCTGGGTATATTAGTGTTTGCTATTAGGTCTGAGCAAGTGTTGGACTGTAGGATGCTTTTTAAGTGCTTAGGTTGAGAGTTAGACTAGTTTCAAGGGAAAAAAACTGAAGAGGAGACTTGGTGGAGCCAGGATAATTTAGCCCTGGCTAACTGGTACTGTCCAGATGTGCAAAACCGTGTAAACACGGTTTGTATAGCAGAGAAATGAAAGAGATAGAAATTAGCCCAAAATGGCCTATAAACTTCTGGACTGGAACCACTCCTCCAGGGTCAGATGGCTGCTCAAAGCTCCCTCTCTCACAGGTGAACAGAGAAACATCCCTCTATCCAAGTAAGGTATGGGCAACTCAGAAAATTCTAACATAGCCCTGAATTCAGCACTAGCCTGAAAACTGGACTATACTAACTTAGAAAGGTGGGAAACAAGGAAACATTTTTTTAAAAGATAAGTCAAAAACAGTAAAAAATACACTTAAAACAGCTTTAGGTGACAACAAGCAATCAGAAAAGGCTTTTAAACAAATTACCCAATTGACCATTAAAAAAAATCTTAAAACTGAGCCCTGTTCCTGTAGTCTTCAATCAGACAAGTTCTAACTGCACACTCCTGCCACTGGGGTGCAGGGAAACCTTCTCCAAAAAAGAAGGCATGGATTAGTGCTCAAGTTATACAAACAAAGCTAGATTCAGCAGGCCTGGGTCTAGTCTATGCTACAGCAAACAAGGTGCACCAATTTCACTAAGAAACAGTTCAGATATGCAGGCACTATAAGCTTTTAACCAGAAATTCCCAGCTCATAGGTTCATAGATTAGTACTAAGCTAACTGCCCTTGTGGTTAATTTTAAGCCTAGACAATTACCCCATGTGAGAGTCAAACCCTGCACCTTTTGCTTGTATGGTGAACACCTTAACCATTATGCCAACCTCCCACAGAAGGGCAGAGTCCAGCCTCTCCTCCCACAAGAGTGCAGACCACAAACCTTCTTAATGTAAAATAAGTGGCCTGAAGCCCAAGTGCTTAAACCAAAATGAATGCACTTTTAGAAAAACAGACACTGAGCCTTCAATCGTCAGTTCCCAACTTAGAAGGATGTAAGCTACCTGTCCTGCCACAACAGTGCAGACCACAAACCTTCTTAATGTAAAACAACTGGTCTGAAGCCCAAGTGCTTAAACCAAAAGGCTTAGAATGATAGTTACACCAAGCAGTAATAAATACAATTGAGTATTTTTAAGATGACGCAAAAGCAAAATAAAGTAGGAAGAAACACAAATACAGTAAAAGCAGATGAAAAAAGTGCAAATTTTTTTTTTTTTTTTTTGAGTGAGTGAGCAAATGAGATGGGCCCAGAAAGAGTATCCAAATGCAAATTTACAAGAGGGGCGGGCAGTTTCAAAGCCACCATGATTAACACCAAAACAAAAGCAGGGAAGGTGGGTGGGGAACTAACTGAAAAAAACAGAGCCACAACTTCCAGCTAGATAGTATTCAATGCAACACAAATCAATTTAAATGCTGTATTTGAAAAAAGTGCAAATAAAGATTTACTTAAATTCACTTATACGTCCAGTTGATTGCATGTAGGTCTTAGCTGGCCAAAGCTCAGAGTTTAAGCCACCTAGATTCAGTAGGCATTGACAGTCAAAAAAAAACTGGTCTTTTCCAGTCCCTCCCAGACCTTCTCAGTCCAAACCCAGGGGTAGCAGGCCAAGACTACAGATCTAAGCAATGGAGTGCACCCACGTCCAAAGCAGGGAATAATAAGCTGCCATCCTATGGTAAAATCTCACAATGACTTATCCTTAACTCTTCCAAGCCTTGCCCAAGTACTTGCACCTTTAGGAGGGAAAGTTGCCCTACATGCCAAAATCTGGGAGTACATTACCCAGGACAGATGGGTCTTAAACATTGTTTCCCAGGGATACAGATTCCACTTCCACTTACTCCCAACCCCAAGCAGATGGCCAGACCTCCCCCCAAAACCAGTGGGCAGAGGCCCAAAAACAAGTACTTTCTCTTCTTAGTATCCAGGCTATTCAGCCTGTCCCGGCAGAAAAAAGGGGACAAGGCTTTTATTCCAGACTGTTTCTGGTACCCAGAAAAGAAAACTTTTGGCATCCTATCCTGGATCTGTTTGTTCTCAACACCTTTCTGGTGGTTCCAAAATTCAAAATGCTTACTCTCCAACACCTGCTTCCTATGCTAGCCACAGACTCCTGGCTAGCAACCCTAGACTTAAAAGAAGCTTATCTGCACATCCCCATAAGGGAATCTTGCAGGAAATACCTACGTTTTAGAGCAGGCTCTATGCATTATCAGTTCTCTGCACTTCCCTTTGGCTTATCTACTGCGCTCAGGGTATTCACAAAATGCCTAGTTCCAGCCATTGCATATTGCAGACAGAGAATGATTCAAATTTACCCATACTTGTACGATTGCCTTATTCAGGTGGACGGTCAGGAATTGCTACTACAACACCTGACATTTGTAAAGAGACTTAACTTCACTGGTGGTATCTAGTGTAGCTTTAAACCAGTCCATTCACTTGCCAACTTTTTTCCCTACTTTTCACTCCCTGGATGTGCACAGGCAACTCAGGTTCTATCTGGACAGGACTAAGCCTTTCAGAAAATCTAACCAGCTGTTGGCTTTGCTGCAGGGGCAGAGGGCAAGGCCATTTCAAAGCAAACCATTTCTAAATGGATAGCTTACTGCGTCCATTTCTGCTACAAACACAGTGGGAAACCTACCCCACAAGGGATCAGAACACATTCCACTTGTGTCACATCAACCTGTACAGTATTACTCAGGGGAGTCCCTACCAGGGGCATCCTGGAGCTCTGTACACACCTTTACAAAGCATTACCACTTGCTTATATTTTCTAAATCCAGATCTGGATTTGCCGCAGCAATCTTGCAAGTCCTGATTGCCAGCCCTAATGCTTCTTAACTACCTCCCCCCTTCCTTGGCTTTGGGAATCAACCCAAATGTGTTGACTGCAACAGTGAAACACGAAGAACATAGTACAGTTGTGTACACTTGCCATAAATGTAGATGTTAGAGTGTATTCACTGTTGCAGTCCTGGTTACCCACCCTCCAGCCCCCTGACTTCTCTTTACTTCTACCTATCTTTTTTGTTTGGCATGTCTTATATCATATGTACTTGCTTTTTGCTGGGGGTGTTCCATACCATGTAATTGCTTTCTATTTTTGGGGCACCTGGCATCTGGGGGAAGAAAAACTGATGTAATGGTGTCGGCTGCATGTTTTATTCCCCTGATGACCTGACATCATGGAAGAAGTGACAGCATCTGGCGCAGAAATCCCAAAACTCTGGTAGTCAGGTCATCTGAGGGCTACCTGCAAGCAGATAACCCAAATGTGATGACTGCAACAGTGAATACACTCTAACATTTACATTTATTGTAAGTGTACACAACTGTACTTTTTGAACAGATGGGTTATGAAGATCCTTCATCAAGGTTATAGATGGTAGTGGGAGGAAATTTCTCATTTCCTGGAATTTTCACCTGTGATCCATCACATGCTGTCACAGGGAGTGATAGAACGTTGGAACCAAATCCCCTCTTCCCTGGAGAGAAAGTCCCCCCCCCCCCAAGGATGCGTTTTAGTGACAAAGAAAGAACATGATTGTAGACCAGTTCTGGGTCTATCTTTCTTTCTTAAACCTGTTTGTGATGGTGCCTAGATTCAGAATGATGTCACTTCACAACCTGTTACAGCTTCTTACTCATTCAAATTTCCTAGCATCACTAGATTTCAAATATGATTGTCACATCCATCCATCCTCAACCCTTTTTCCTATTTTGCACATGGGCTCGGGGTGTCACTTCCTCAGTGACAGTCGTCTCGATCCAAGGCTTACACTGTTGGGTGGCTAGCTCTGCCGTATTCATCTAGATTTCAGGCATTTGTTAATGTGATCCAAACAAACAAAACCTTATCAGTTCTTTGCCTTACCCTTTGGACTGTCCACTGCACCAAGTGTTCACAAAGTGTCTAGCTCTGTTACAGCTCAAAACAGGCTACAGGATATCCATGTTTTTTCAGATTTAGATGTTTGTTTGTGTCTTTCGGCTTTTCCCTGTTAGGGGTCGCCACAGCGGAACTCCGGTCCGCTAATGATTGGCAGTTGATTTTTATGTACGGCTTGCCAGGCCTGACACACAACCTTCAACGAAGGTACGCCCATTCACGCATGTCCCCACGCAGAAGATGGCTCTAGCTGAGAATCAAACCGGACAGCATCTTACTGTGAGGCGACAATGCTGCCGCAGAACCACCCCTTATTTTTACAGAGTCAATCATTTGGGTGAGATATCTCTTACACAAGCTGGGATTCCAAGATAACATTCAGAAGTCTCTACTCTTCCTCACAGGATTGTGTTTTGGTGTCAACTACACACCACAATTCAGAGAGCTTTTCTTCCACAGGAAAAAAATAGATGTATATCTATATCTATTTTTAGGGTTTTCCACTTGGACTTTGCTCATTGCGAGGGTATACTTCAGGATTTTGGGTCATTGCATTTATAATGTTCATGATATCTCTTGCAAGACCTCTACATGAGAAAGATGCAGTGGTATCTGAAGTCTCTCTGGTCCCAGTACCAACAGCCTTTGTCTTTTGAAACCCAGTTCTGGGGGTTGTCAGAAGAGAAGTCCACTTAAAGCCAACAGATATCCTTAAATTCATGTATCCCCTTCTCCTTCCAGGCCATTGCTTGGGGAGCAGTTTCAGAATGTATGGAAATTGATTTTAACAATTGGCTTGACTTCTGGTATCAGTCCAAAGGGGTACAATATTTGACAGTCTGGGAGGATGTGATTGACAAACCACACTGCTTAGTCAGTGATGGTCTGCACTTATCCCCTCTAGGCTTTCAGATATTTGCAAAGATTTTTTCCAACCCCATAGTGCCTATTTTTAGGCAATGCCAAACTGATAAACCTCTGAAGGCATATCTGAAGGTGGTACTCTTCAGTGCTTTAGATATGCCTTCATAGGTTCAGGGCCAGCTGTGGTGGTGCAGTGGTTAGCAGTGTTGCCTCACAGCAAGAGGTTCTCCAGTCAGATTCTTGGCTGGGGTGTCTTCTGTGTGGAGTCTGCATGTCCTTGCTGTCGTGTGGGTTTACTCCCACATTCCAAAGACAAGCAGTAGATGGATTGGACACTCTAAATTGGCCATAGGTGTGAGTGAGTGTGCACTAGTGAATGATGCAGATCAGCTACCACAGCAGGGCTAGCCATCCAGCAGTGTAAGCCCTTGACTTGAGACTGGCACTGTTGAAGTGACACCCCAACGCTATGAGCAAAATAGAAAAAGAGTGGTTGAGGATGGATACTCCTCAATGCTAGAAGTCTTAACAAGAAACTACACTCCTTGCAAGCCTTCATCTTCCTGGAGAGTGTAGACATTTGTGTAATAAGAGACATGGTTTAAAGTCACAGAGAGTACCTCAACACTTCAAGGTTATAATGTCTTGTGCACCTTTAGACCAGCTACTGCACAGGAGGGAACTGAATGTGGAGGAGTCTTGGTCTTTAATCTGGATGTGAGGTTGATTTCAGTAAAGTGTTTGACCCACTGGAACTTGTACATGTGCAACTTGTCATAAATAGGATCTCGTACCATATCCTTGCAACCTATAGGTCTCCCTCCATATCCCAGGAAATCCATACTACCCTTCTCAATGTACTAAAGTTCTTCACCATTGAACCCAATACAGTATTCATTGGGGATCTCAACTACCCATCTGTAGATTGGGAATCCTATACCACTTGTAATGCACAAGCTCAGCAATTTCTAAACTTTAATGCCAACATTATGGAACAGTTGGTCCCATTCTCCTACCAGGAGTACAAACATCTTTGACCTTGTACTCTTGAACGGAGGGGGACCACTGTTCCTCTGAGTGTCGTCACTCATTAGATCTGACTATAAGGCAGTATTATTTAAAATGAAAAATCTGGGGATCCAGCAAAACCAAAAACCTTTAGGAACTATTCCATGGCTAATCTCTCTCTACTAAGTGACACCTTGGCTAAATTCCAAGCACCCCCCCCCCAAACCCAGTAAACACCATTGCATATGCTGAGCTATTTGCAAATTCTCTGTACAGCCATATTGATAGCTGTGTAGAGCAAGCTGTGCCCGCTCATATTAAGAATAAGACCAATTCAAAAGACAAGCCACCCTGGTGGAATCACAATATCAATTGGTTATACAACAAAGAAAAAATCTTGATCAAGCGTCTGAGAAACAAAGCCATACATACTAAATGACCCCTGACCAGTCTAACCGTGCAGCTAAGAGAGTTAATACTAAAGAGGCTATTTTTGAAGAAACAATAGCTTCTCAGGCAAAGGACAACCACAAAGCTTTCTATGGCTATAACCTTGGAAGTCTGCAACAATATGCAGAACTTATTGTAAATGACATCACCCACACTGAAGCTGAAGTCATTGCCAACATTTTGGCTGACAGGCTCTGCTCAGATTTCTCCCTCCACTCCCCACCCCCAGTAGTCCAAAGGAAATACTGTATACCACAATCCCCTAACCATTACTAGGGAACAGGTCATACATGCACTTTTCAAGGCCAAAAATACTGCATTGATGGGCCTCTGTAACATTCCAGGATGCTTGATAAATAGCGTGAAACATGGTCTCTGTGATCCACTTGAATCACTTTTCAGCTGGAGCCAAAAGTCAGATTTTGTGCCCAAGAAATGGAAGATGGCCACAGTCATTCCTCTAAATAAAAGAGGTCCAGCCACTGAACTGGGTAATTACAGGCCCATAAGTCTTACCAGCCTCATATGTAATGTCATGGAAAGAATCCTCATGGAAATAATTGAGGGCATAGATAACCTGCAGATGGTAGACCCATCACAGTTTGGTTTTGTTAAAAGGAAGGTCATGCTCATTTAAATCTGGTGGGCTCTCTTGAGAGGATCACTAAAGCATTGGATGAAGGTAAGATTATGCACACAGATTACCTCAACCTGGCCAAGGCTTTTGATACAGTACCTTATTCTAGCATTATAGACAAATTCACTAATTTTAAGTATAAACCCAACTGGCTCACTGATAGGACTCAGAAGGTCAAAATAGGCACGGCCACATCCACCAAGAATCCAGTCACTAGCGGAGTTTCCCAGGGATAAATACTGGGCTCTCTCCTTTTTGGCATCCATTTCTCTGAAGTGGAAGTAAATTCTGAAGGTTTGTGGCTGACTAAGTTCGCAAACTGTGCATTATCATAGATTCCCCTGCAGACACTAGCATTCTTCAAGGTCTTTCTCTGACAAATGGTGCCAAACCCATCGTCTTAAACTCAATGTTAAGAAATGCGTAATTGTACCCTTTGGGAAGTCAACCATCCCAGCTAATTACCGTATTGATAATATGCTTCTAAGAGTCAACCCAGTGGTCTGGGATCTGGGTACACTAGATAGTTGCCTTACCTTTCATTCACAACATGGCCATAAGGTCATGGCATCACTGTCCAAAGAAGTCGTTATTCCACTGTACACCACCGTTAGACCAGTCCTAGACTACAGTGCTACCTTTGGTATGTACCTCACCAGGCAAATGCAGTGACTAGAGTGACTTCAGAGTTTTCTTAAAAAAAAAAAAAAAAAAAAAGTACAAGGTGCAACAAGCATGCCTTATGCAAAGTGCCTTAAAACACTTTACCCCCCTCAGGAATCTACAGGAGACAGAGTAGAGGTAATTTGTGCCTGGCTTACAAGGCATCCACAAACTCCATACTTATAAATACCCTACATATTTATGTCAGAGGACCAGAAATAGGACCTGAATTTTGTCTACTGTGGTAGAGAGACAGATGTGTCCCAGAGACTGCTTCTCCTATGGAACAAGCTTCCCATCCATGTGAAACTTGAGTTCATCTGTTACACAGTTTAAATGCAACCTAGACCAGTGGATGGTAAGTAGGAAATTTACACTGGGCATGTTCATTTCCCTTGTGGACAGAGGTAGCTTATAAATGACTGGCCTTCAATGACCTTTGTTGGATACAGGGCATTATTCTTTTGGGAAAAACCTGGCTAGGCTTAGAAAGGCCACTCGGGGTGTTAGCTTAGTAACAATCTACTGATCTAAGTGCAGGTTGTGTGGTACACCAAGGACACTCGCATACATAAATACAACAGTTGCTTGCCCTGATCAAGGCACTCAACTGTCTGAATCATCCTTGGTCTCCAGAACCTCTTCAGGTTGTAGAAGGCAATGCCACAGTCATGTGGTACATCAGCAAGCAAGGGGAAACCAGCTCTGTACATACTTTTACAAGGCATTATAAGCTTTATTCCTTCTCTAGGTCTAGATCAGGCTTTGCAAGAACCATTTTCCAAGGGCTCTTGGACTCTTCTCCTTCCACCTCCCAAATGTTGTAAGCTAGAGTACAGATTGAGGCTACTGTAGCCATGATCAGTATGATGAACATAGTACAGTTGTACAAGTAAGTTTATAATAACAGTAGATGTTTGAATGATTACTGCTGCAGTAGCTCCTCCCTCCCTTCGTCCTCCTTGATTTTGTGTGTGTGTGTGTGTGTGTGTGTTCTAGCTTTGTCCTTTTCAGGGCTCAGCCTCCCTCTCTGTATTGGCAGGAAAGCTCGGAAGGGCCTGGTGCCGAAGCTTGTCGTCCTCCTCCTCCTCCTTCTTGTTCTTCTTTTAGCTCAACTTGAGCTGCCTGACAATTTGGCTGTTGTATCCTTGGCAGCATATAACCAGTATAGCTAAGGCTATTGCAGCAGTGATCTTTCAAACATTTAGTGTCCTGGATAGTTTACTTGAATAACTGTGCTTTCTTGTTTTAATATTTTCTGTTTATATGGTCTCGGAGGTCGACAGAGGGGTCCTTGGGTGCTATTGATTTATTAATGTGCAGGGGCTAAAGTAGTCTGGGAAAACTTTGTTGTGTTTTAAGCCAGCAAGTCCTGCTAATCTTTATCTTTACAGGTAATGGACTTTTAAATTGCCAGCACTGATCTGTTGATATAGTAAGTCCTTAACTTTTGTTTTGTTTCATATTATATCCTTTGTATATCCTATTATATCTTTTGTTCCTCTTCTGTTATCTGAATAAATTAAGTTCAGTAATTCTAGACATTGCCTGCATTATATTTGTCTGTCCTTTAGGATAAGCAAAGGCCTTTCTGTGCATAGTTTCAAGTCATTTTACATCCTTTCGTTTTGGGCTTCCAAGAAGTGCATACTGTGTTGGATGGCTCATCAGCATGAGGTTGGACTAGGACTATGATCTTTTTATCTCTAGAATCTGCCCTGCACAAAATAGCCAAGCCCTTTCATTTTGGTCCTGTTGTCCAAGGCTGATGCTGTGTTTGTTCCTGTGTCTTTTTTCAGCCACTCTTTCTAATTTAGCACCCTCAGGCTTGTATGGGATTCTTATATTGCATCCAGAATAAAGAACCTTGCATTTCTATACACTGCACATCTGTTTCTACCTGTTGGAGGACTTCCAGGTCCCCCATTCATGCCTTTTTTTTCTTCCCCAGAATCTAGGAATGGCTTCAGATTTTGTGCCTTCTGTAGATAGTTTTCTGTTTTCCACTCCATTGATATATCAGAGGCAAATTTAATAGTGTGGCTCTTAATGATGATCTTTGTGTTATTTCACACATTATTTCATTCATTCATTCTGGACAGCTTCCACATAACAATCATCTTGTTAGGTTTTTCTCTACTGGTCTGCCCAAATATGTTTGCCAGTACTCCCTTTATGCTTACTGAGTTATTGTACATGTCCTTACATTCACTGCTGCAGTGTTCATTACATATGGGATTTCCTGCTGTGGAAGCCCAACATCCAGCTATTCTATCAAACCCTACCATTGCTTTAAGGTACGGTAAACATCAGCCAAATGGTTCTTGTGTAGTTTAGGGTATAAAGGTGACATTCAGGCGTACCATCCACAGAAATTTGCTGCCAGTCTGAATGCTATTTCTAGCAGTCGGTCAGTTTGCCTCTGTCTGTTTTTCTGCTATTTTTACTGCATTTTTGTATTCTGGTGATACTCCTTTTTGCTGAAGTCCCCACCGTTGCAGATAAGTTCCCAGTTGAGGAACCTGAGTGCGTGCATTATGTGGTGGATCTTGGCAACTGACAGTAAGCTGTTACTTTCTCCTTATTAAACCTAGTGAGTGGGCATCAGTGTGCCTCACTATCGAGTTACGTATGGTTAGTGTGTTGGGCATCCTGTTTTGCCTTGCTGGCTTTGGTTGAGTGGCACACTGTTTAGGAGAGTTGTGTCTCGTGGTCATTGTTGTGTTGTGGTGCCTTGGAAGTCTCTGCTGTTTGGGTAGATTTTTATTGAGGGTCTCCACGAAGGTGGGTGTGTGGTTTGTGTTTTTATGTGAAGGCAGTGCTGACGTGTGTTCTTGAGGGCTATGTGTTCATGTGGTGTGGTGCAAGCGTTGACCTTCTCCTCTTGACCAGCTATTCTGGTCTTGGCTGGAGAGTGCATGGGTTCAGTTTGGATATACAAGTGCTTCTCTCGCAAGTCTAAGTCTTCTGAGGTAAGAGGAGAGGGTTGTCACTGTACATGAGGCAATTGCTGCATTGACTAAGGATGCTCTAGTTCACCAGGTTAATAGGAGAAAGCGCAGGGAACTGACCTTTAGACATACCTGTAGGGGTGGGCATTAATAAGTACTGCAGCGGTTTCCTTGTAGAACGTTTAGTGCTGGTAGTACTTTTGTGTGCTACAATAATTGCTACAAGAAGTCTGGTAAAATGCTAGATTAATAAGCTGGTAAAAGTGCAGGAGAGGAGAGAACTAGCAGATCCAAGGGACAAATTGAAGAGCAGACTTTGGCATCGCTCAGAAGCTTGCAAACAGTCCTGGATACAGCAGATCTGTATATGGACTAGACTAGTTACAGGAAACGAGCTTATTTTTATTTATTTATTTTGCAGAAAAGCAGCTAAAATAGCACTAAAACAATTCACGTGCAGTGCAAGATAGCACACTTGAGTGTGCAGCAATATTGAGCAAATGCAGTTTAAATAAATGCAATTTATTCAAACTGTATTCTGAACTGATTTCAATTATTGTTTTATTCAACTGTGAACAGTTAAAAAGTGCCAAAAAAATACTTATCAGCTGAGAAGCACACTCTGTCAGAACACAAGGAGATTCTAGCAAAGTTTTTTTTTTTATAGTAAAGTGGAACAGGAGAAAGGAGGCACAGAAGATAAGTCAAGGTTAAGAACCTAAGTGGGTTGGCTTTCTCAAATGTGTTCTCTGTATTATGTAGAATGATATAATGACACTAGACTGGGAGGAGGGGTGGGAAACTATTAAAGCTACTAGCTACACTAGTTTAGGCAGAAATCACTAGAGAAATGTTTATCACAGTAGAAAAACAGCAGTGAGACACTAAATGAAAGTTTTAAACAGATAAAGGAGCAAGGAGACTCTAGACTATGCTTTTAACTGCAGACAAATCATTTACACAATGCACTCCTTGGCAGAATATCAGAACAAACAAACAAATGTTTAACAGATGGAGAAAATTTCCATTTAATACCGTACACACAGTGAAACTAGGTGCCAGAAACGCAGGAAACTCCACAAACAAAACAACCAGGCCTGGATAAACAGCAGGCCTCTATCCAGACTGTGCTACCTGACCAGAACACGGAAACCTCACAGAAAATGCACAGAAAAGCACAGAGCACTCATAAATAGAAAATACAACTCGGTATGAAAAAGCAGTATACAGTTGAGTAATTCAGTAAAAATGCAATTACAGTAATGAAACACTAGCAATGAAAATACAGTTGAGTATAAATCAGTACTCAATTGCAGTGAAATGGTAACAAAGCTTTAGAACAGTGCAAACTGTAGTAGATTAGCTGTATAGTACAATTATAAGTGTTAAGAAGTGCAGTTCAATGAAATAAATGTAAGAAATAACTTATTCTGCAATTGGAGTATTAGGGCATTTCTTTGTCCCAGTGATGAATCACCACTCCACAGCCTGGCAGTAGATCTCTCTGCCTCCCCTCTGAACAGACAACTTCCTCTGTTTTGTGCAAGAGTCCCAGGTCCTGTAGTGTGGAAGGTGGACGCCCTCTCATTTTCTTGTAAGGGAATGTTTCTTTACACACTCCCTCCCTTCCTCTCATTCCGAAAGTCCTGTTCAAGATTCAACAGGATGCTCCCAAAATCTTGTTGGTGACTCCCTTTTGGCTGTTGCAGTACTGGCCCCCTCTCCTTCTGCAATTAGTCAAGGGCAGTCATCACAAGTTACCTCACAGGGAGGATCTACTCACACAAGACTGGGGATCTCTCGCAAGGACATTTTATTTTACATTTGTTGACCGGGATAGTCCAACTGGATTAATAATGTCCATTTTCAGTGGAAGCCCAGGGAGAAAAGCTCCAAGGTAGACCGATAAGAATAACAAAGAAGGCATATTACCAAGGTAGACAGATAAGTAATAACAAAGAAGACCTATTACAAATGAGATATTTACAAATGACATAAGCAGACATGAAATAGACAATATGACAAGTTAAATTTTTGTCTTTTAATAACATGGGCCAGTGTTGTTTTACACCCTTCACTATTTTCAGTAAAAACAATGTACGTTGTAACAAAATTTACTTCTCTTCCACTTTTGCTAGTTCTATTATATGGTTTCCTCATAGTCCCAATGTCATGGATTAAGTAGGGTATCAAAACTTTGTGCCATTAATTTTAACCTGGAATCTAATACATTTTATCTGTCATAACCCCTACTTATAAACCAGTCCACCATATTCCCTAACTCTTTTTCAAAAACATTATGTATGCTGCATAACTTATTGATAGGTAAAAAGTAATTCTAGGGTAGCATAGTCATTAAATGTGTAGGGTGACAGCTGGTGCCATTCAAAAATAAATTGCCACTATTTTCTTTTCTATGTGTAGAGGTGCAAAGAGCACTAACTGATAAATCAATATCCAAAAAGGTTATATGTTTTCAAATTTGTATGCCATCAAATTGTAAACCATAATTATTTGTTTAGATAGAAACAACTCTGATCCAGAACAATACCAAAACAGCAACAGCAAAATCTTCAGAAGTCAGGAATCGAAAAACAGGAACCAAAGTCAAATTCAAAAGCAAATTCTTTATTCTCCAGCACCTCGGTGTAACCACCTTTCAAGAGTATACATTCTCATTGAAAGAATATATATATATATGTATATATATATATATATATATATATATATATATATATATATATATATATATATATATATACACTCATAGCAATTAATTAAGCAATTAATTAAACAATTATGTTCAAAAAAGTTTTAAAGCAGACACCTCCAGTTTATTTCATTATTCAATCCACAGGGTGTCATTGTATTGTATTTCAAAATAAAAATACTTTCCTTATATTGTATGTTATATTTCAAAGCATTTTCATCATTACAAAGACATTTCACACTTTCTAAAACTGTTCCTGTTAAAAATGAAGCATCACTATTATGATAAACACTAAAATGTGTGGCAAATTTATTTTCCCTTTTATGTCTTGTGTCTCTAATGTGCTCACCTAACCTAATACGAAACTCTCTTTTAGTTTCACCTATATAATATAATCCACAGGGACAGTGTAAAGCATACACAACTCCCTTACTTCTACAGGTAAAACCATCTTACTGTGAACCTAATGTTAATATAATTAAGTGTTCTAACTATATTCCAACAAACACTGCATCTACTGCAACATCTTGTACCAAATTCACTTAGTGGTCTTGGTAAACAAAATTTTGGCATTACATATTTACCATGTACCACCATATCTTTCAAATTTCTTCCCCTTTTATAGGAGAATAAAGGTTTTTGTGGCAAAATGTGCATCAACACCTTGTCTTTCACTAAAAATTTCCAAAAATGTTCCACTACATCCTTTGTCTCCACTTTTTACATTTATATGTAGAGACAAAATAAATATCCTTACAAGTTTTATCACTGGTTGCCAGATGATATTTCTTATAATGGTGATATTCACCCTTATTACATTTATTCCTTACCATATTATTCTCCTTTTTTACCTTCATAAGGGCATTTTCTAAAATATTCACACTGTACCCTCTTTTCAAAAACATATTATATGTGATATCCCATTCCCTTTGTAGATTTTCTTGTGTGTTACATAATCTAGATACCCTTGCCAATTCCCCATAAGGGAGAGCTTCCAAAGTATGTACAGGATGGCAACTAGATGCATGAAGGTATTGATTACCATCTATAAACTTCCTATGTATATTTGATATAATTTTACCATGTTCTGTACCCTCCAAAACAAGATCCAAGAATATTACTTTATTTCCCTTCTGTATTCCATCAAATTCTAACCCAAATGGGTTACCATGCAAGTCTGTCAAAAATTCATTAACTGAATCAAAACCACCATCACAAATAAAAATCAAATCATCTATGTAAAGAAAATAAAATAATACATTACATTTCATAAAATTTAACTCCAATAGAAATTTCCTTTCAAAAAAATTCATAAACAAATTGGCATACATGGGGGTAAAAGCTGCCCCCATTGCTGTACCTTGTTTCTGCCTATACAAAACATCATTAAAAATAAAATAATTATTCTTTAAACAGAAATCCAACAAATCTACTATGAAATCAACAGAAGGGTTGTCTTTTAAAGAAGATCTCACTGCATTGAGGCCATCATCATGTCTAATAGAGGTATATAGACTTTTAACATCCATAACCAACCAATACATTTTGTTGTTCCAGGAAATAGAGGATATTTTGTTTAAAAATTTCATACTATCTTTGATGTAAACTGGAGATTTAACTACATATGGTAAAAATATTCTATGTAAAATCAAACCAGTGTTATGTAGGAAATAGTTGCAGGCTGAAATAATGGGTCGACCTGGGGGTTATGTAAGTTCTTATGTACTTTTGGTAAACAAAAGAATACAGCTAGGTCCTTTCTATCATTGTCTAACCTATTCCTCACATCCTTCTCTGTATAAAAAAAAAAAAAACCCCAGTCTGACTCCCCTGTCCAACATGTGTTTAAATTTTGTAACAGCCTTTTGATAATGAATCATATTGCTTCTTATGTTATATTAACAACATTAGGTTCACAGTAAGAGTGGAGTGTGGAGTGGAGTTTGTGTAATTATCCAGGGATGTCGACTGATCCTAATTTGGATATTCCCAGGGTTTTTCGGGAGAACACAGCTTTGCAACAAGGTACTGTAGGGGCTGAAAGCTCTATGATTTATTCTGCTCAACAGAGAACTATTGAGCAGTTTTTTTCAGGTTCTAGACCTGCTGTAAATGTTTCTGCACATGTTCCTGTGGATGCACGTCAACCAGAAGTGAGAGACTGTCAATTTTTTGATCAATTTTTGCAAGAAAGAAATGAGTGCTTGACCCTTTTGTTTCTGTGGGACATAAATTTCAAAGTGTGTCTCCAGAAATCAGAGAACTGTATCAAAAATATGACAGGTTGATTGAGAAAGAGTCAAGGGTGCACTTTAAAATTTTAGGTTTGCAAAAATATATTAGCTTAAATATTACACCTAGAGGTCTTAGATTCGTAAAGAATCCTAGTACACCATTTGACTTGAATTGTGCTGCTAAGAAATTTATTTATCATTTTTAAGAATTGGAGATTATTCCTCGATGACCAGCAGCTCGCTAAGGTTGTAGGTGACAAACCTAGGTTTACTTACAGACATGGACCTAATCTAAAAGATATTTTAGAGGCCATCAAGGACAAAAAAGATAAGAAAAAATTGGGAATGGCTAAGTGCGGCATGTGTTCCTATTGCAGACATATTTGCACTGGGTCCTTAATTAAAATGGCAGGGACAGATTATGTGATAAATGGGAATTACAATTGCAATTCTAAGGGAGTGGTATATGTGGCACTTTGCAGGCAATGTCCTGCATTTTACATTGGCAAGACCGATAGACCACTCAAGAAAAGAATGTACGAACATTTATATGCCATTAGTAAGGTGGATCTAAATAATGCATTAGCAAAGCACATTGCCCAAAATTTGGACTATGAGTTTGAGTTTTCAGTTTTACATCAGCCAGAACCACATATTAGAGGGGGTCCATGGCAATTGCAACTAGAGGAACAAGAGGTTCTGTGGCAGATTTGTACATCATCCTATATTCCTCCAGGACTAAATGAAGTTTGTTTGTTTGTTTGTTTGTGTCTTTCGGCTTTTCCCGGTTAGGGGTCGCCACAGCGGAACTCCAGTCCGCTAATGATTGGTAGTGGATTTTTATGTACAGTGTTACCAGCCCTGACGCACAACCTTCAATGAAGGCACGCCCCATTTACATATGCCTCCACACAGAAGACGCTCTAGCTGAGAATCGAACGGGACAACGTCTTGCTATGAGGCGACAACGCTACCGCAGCACCACCACCGCAGTGTCCAGGACTAAATGAAGTAGTGTCCATTAAATGTATACTTAAACTAAAAGCCCTTAGGAGGTAGTATGGTATGGTGGCTTTTGGTTTTTTGCTTTTTTGTTCTTGTGCTCATATATTTTTTGTAGGGCGATGTATATGGAGTTGAATATAAAGTGTTTTCTGCAATTTAACACATAAATGTATATTCTTGCCGTGCATTTTGTGAATATAAACAATAGGATCACAAATATGTATTTAAAATTATTATAAGAAGTATTTGATAGGCTAGGTTTAGCGAATGTGGGGAACAGTTATTTTTGTTTGTTGGGTTATTAATAATATATTTATTAATATTAATAACAATAATAATGTTATATAAATTTTAAGTACTGGGCTTTAAAATAAAATAATTTTATTTATAAATCATTTATGTATAAGATACAATGATTATAAACATTAATGCATTTAAATATATATACATGCATAAATGTACAGAATTTAATACAATGTATAGCATTGTTTTCATATTTTTAAAGCTAAGGGAGCTAGAACGTTTGTGTTGACGTGTGCTTTACGTTTTATGTTTCATGGGTTTATGGTGAATAAGTAAGAATTTTTAAAAAAACTGTTTTAAAAAACTGTTTTACGTTAATATGCGGAATACTCAATTGAGTTGTTCTATTATTCAGTTGATTGTGTGTCAATTGAATAATTGATGCCACATTTTTTAAACATTTAAGCAGAGAACTGGATGTTGATTTTATTGTAGTCTGAGGACGGTGGGGTAAACTACCCTACCGAAAGCGCTTACTTAATAAATTGGCTGTGCTCCGTTTTGGTACCGGGTCCTTTTTTCACTTTTTGTGTGTGAATTTCAAAGTGCCAGCTTTTCTCTTAGTGCCAGTTTGTCATGATAAGAAATTTAAGGAACGCTGGTTCATAGCAGCACACAAGTGTGTAATAGAGTGGCTTCACATTCTGTTGCAAAGGGACCAGCTCAAACATCAGTCTCTTAAACAGGAGCTGGTTTCCCTTTCACATAGTATTAGTTCATCTGTGAGTCTAGAAAATATGAAGTCTTTCATGGAGAAGATTAATGAGAGACTGAATAATCTAGAGAATGAACTTGTAAAACAAAAGAAAACAAAATTAATATATGATATCAATGAATATGAAGCAGGGACTGCATTCTCTTACCCTCCTAATTGGACAGAACATAAGCGGAAACAACGTAGGAGGGTAAGATTCACTGATGCACCGTTGTCTTCTCTTGCTTCTTCAGGGGAAGAGTTTAGGTCGGACACCAGTATGGAATTTCCGGAATTACCTAGACTAGCACAACCACGTAGGATGCAACAGGAGTTTGCTGATGATGGCCTCAATGCAGTGAGATCTTCTTTAAAAGACAACCCTTCTGTTGATTTCATAGTAGATTCATTGGATTTCTGTTTAAAGAATAATTATTTTATTTTTAATGATCCTTTGTATCGGCAGAAACAAGGTACAGCATTGGGGGCAGCTTTTGCCCTCATGTATGCCAATTTGTTTATGAATTTTGTTGAAAGGAAATTTCTATTTGAGTTAAATTTTATGAAATGTAATGTGTTATTTTATTTTTGTTACATAGATGATTTGATTTTTATTTGTGATGGTGGTTTTGATTCAGTTAATGAATTTTTGACAGACTTACATGGTAACCCATTTGGGTTAGAATTTGATGGAATACAGAAGGGAAATGAAGTAATATTCTTGGATCTTGTTTTGGAGGGTACAGAACATGGTAAAATTATATCAAATATACATAGGAAGTTTATAGATGGTAATCAATACCTTCATGCATCTAGTTGCCATCCTGTACATACTTTGGAAGCTCTCCCTTATGGGGAATTGGCAAGGGTATCTAGATTATGTAACACACAAGAAAATCTACAAAGGGAATGGGATATCACATATAATATGTTTTTGAAAAGAGGGTACAGTGTGAATATTTTAGAAAATGCCCTTAAGGTAAAAAAGGAGAATAATATGGTAAGGAATAAATGTAATAAGGGTGAATATCACCATTATAAGAAATATCATCTGGCAACCAGTGATAAAACTTGTAAGGATATTTATTTTGTCTCTACATATAATGTAAAAAGTGGAGACATAAAGGATGTAGTGGAACATTTTTGGAAATTTTTAGTGAAAGACAAGGTGTTGATGCACATTTTGCCACAAAAACCTTTATTCTCCTATAAAAGGGGAAGAAATTTGAAAGATATGGTGGTACATGGTAAATTTGTAATGCCAAAATTTTGTTTACCAAGACCACTAAGTGAATTTGGTACAAGATGTTGCAGTAGATGCAGTGTTTGTAGGAATATACTTAGAACATTTAATTATTAACAACATTAGGTTCACAGTAAGAGATAGTTTTACCTGTAGAAGTAAGGGAGTTGTGTATGCTTCACACTGTCCCTGTGGATTATATTATATAGGTGAAACTAAGAGAGTTTCGTATTAGGTTAGGTGAGCACATTAGAGACATAAGACATAAAAGGGAAAATAAATTTATTGCCACACATTTTAGTGTTTATCATAATAGTGATGCTTCATTTTTAACAGGAACAGTTTTAGAAAGTGTGAAATGTCTTTGTAATGATGAAAATGCTTTGAAATATAACTTACAGTATAAGGAAAGTATTTTTATTTTGAAATACAATACAATGACACCCTGTGGATTGAATAATGAAATAAACTGGAGGTGTCTGCTTTAAAACTTTTTTGAACATAATTGTTTAATTAATTGCTATGAGTATATATATATATATATATATATATATATATATATATATATATATCTCCATTCTTTCAGTGAGAATGTATACTCTTGAAAGGTGGTTACACCGAGGCGCTGGAGAATAAAGAATTTGCTTTTGGATTTGACTTTGGTTCCTGTTTTTCGATTCCTGACTTCTGAAGATTTTGCTGTTGCTGTTTTGGTATTGTTTTGGATCAGAGTTGTTTCTATCTGAAGGTGTGTGGAGTGGAGTTTGTGTAATCATAATTATTTGTTTGTATATCCTGTACAAAAGTCTGAACCTGTGAAAAATCACTATCACATAGAAAAATCAAATCATTAATGTGTCTGAAATATTTAATTACTTGTGCTTTAAAAAAGAATGTTTATAAATGTGGTCAATTTCAAATTTGGTCATAACTATGTTGGCATACATGGGAGCAAAAGCAGCCCTCATGGCCCGTACCCTGTAACTAATGAAAGATTTTTCCATTGAAAACAAAGTAGTTACTCTGAAGACAGAACACAATCAATCCAATAACCTAGTGGGACACAGGAACATCTCTTAAAAAATAAAACAAAGCCTGTACCCCTGTGTCATGTTTAATGTTGGTGTAAAGACTTTTAACATCCAAACTTACCCAATACATACTGTCTTTCCAAGATACCTTAGCAATTTTGTTGTAAAAGAAAATCCGGACTTTCCCTTGTATATGAGGGAATTTGTATCACATAAGGCTTTAAAAATTCATGCAGAAGGACACGCACATTTTTCAAAAAATCTCTCTGCAGAAACAATAGGCCCACCACTTAAATTGCTAATACCTTTTGTGTGTTTTAGGTAGGCAATAAAATAATGCCAGGCGACAATTAGTAGTACATTTTCTGTCAGCTTTAACAAAGTACCCTAATCGTAAACCTTTTTTTAACAAGGTAGAGCATTTTCTATTGCTGACTGATATTCACTTAAGTCACGTTTCTCATACACATTAACATCATTCAAATGCCTATAGCAGATCTCTGCATACTGTTCATGGTTTAAGATTACAGTTTGAATCCCCTTATCTGCTGGTTTAACTACCAACCCTCCTACCTTCACACAATTTCTTAAAAGCCACCCATTGCTAGTCAGGTTGTGTTGTACATGTAATTTCTGCTGTCTGCACATTTCAACCACATTATCAACGTAATAATTTAAAACCGAGATATAACTTTGTATATTCTCATTCGTATATGGTGGTATGAACATAGAACTGCATTGAACTTTACTAGTGTCTAAAACACTATATGCATTATTCCGCTCAAAAACATTTGAGACATCATCCAACTCATCCACCCCATCCTGCTCAGACACTTGAATAAAAGGAACTATTCAGACTATCATCCGTATTAACATTGTTATGGTTAGCCATTTTATTAAAGTAGTCCACTAAGTGTAATTTCCTACCAAAACAGAAAAGTTCACTTTTGAGGACATGCAGTCTTGGTAATAGTGTGGGGATAAATTTCAACCCCAAATTGAGCACTGAAATAACCCTTTCTGGGATGTCAATGGTTGACAGATTCAGTACTATACAGTCATTAGTATTCGAAGTGCTATTGCAAACATCAGTTCCATCTCTATTTTTTTTGTTGTTGTTATTCCTCCCAGGTAGTTTATCAAACTTCCTGCCCTGTTCCCAGTCATTCCTACCCCTTTTCTTACCCGAATACTGGTCATTGTTTCGAAAAATGATTATAGTGTTCATCTGGATATTGGGCTGCTGGTAACATGGGGTGTTATTATGTTAAGATGAATGAGTATTTAAATGGTTGAGTTGTGTGTTTACTCTTGGAAGGCTATTTGCCAAGGTGCTAAGTGTGGATTAAATCGTGTTCTTTGATCTTATGGCTTGTCTGCCTTTTTTGATATTCCATGAGGACAGGGTGTGTTTACGTACTAATCCTACTTTTATGCTTAAGGTGGTTAATGAGTTGTCACTTAAAAGTAGAAAAAATAATAGACAGGTTTTTCCCCCCTCTGCAATTTGACAGTGAGAGGGTGCTGCCTACTTTGGACGTCCATAGACTGTTCAGATTTTATTTGGATAAGACTAAAGATATCAAAATCTGATCAGTAGTTTCCTTTCATCCTAGGTCTCTATGATTGTCTGTTTCCAAACAAACTATTTCTACTTTGATTTGAAAAGTTATTTCTTTTTGTTACACTTTCCATAGCGAGAGCCTTCCTTCTGTAAAGGCCAATTCTACTAAAGCTGTGGCTTCTTCTGGTGCTTTTTTTCAAGGGCTTAGACACTACTACTATTCTTAAAGCAGCTACCTGGACTTCTATGCATACTTTTACCAAACACTACAAGTTCGATGGTGATGGTATCTCCAGAGCTAGAGCTGGTTTGCTAATACCACTCTTCATGGCTTCTTAGAGGGCTCTATTGCTGCTTGCTTCCTCCTCCCAAGTTTCTTCTTGAACTTTGGCACTGTCTCACAATCACCGCTGCAATATTCATTACGTATGGAAGGACATGGTACAGTTGTGCAAAGTCTTACCATAATAGTAGAGGTCCTTACCTTCACCACTGCAATATTCACACTCTCTCTCTCTATCTATCCCCCATAGTCTTATTCCTTCCTGGATGTGCAGGTTCTCTTTGGTTTTCCTTGGGCTGGTGTTCCTACTGGGGCAATCATTTCTGAGGATGGTACACCTGAACGTCACTTTTATGCCCTACACTACTTGAGGAGCATTTTGACTGATGTTCAGCATACCTTAAAACAGTGGTTAGGCTTTGGTAGACTGGCCGGATGTTGGACTTTCACTGCCGAGAATCCCATATGTAATGAATACTAAAGCGGTGAAGGCAAGGACATCTGCTGTCATGGGTAAGCCTTTATACAACTGTACTTTCATTATTGTGTGCTGATCCTATCCTTCTGGATTGTTTTATCAAGGACTTTTTACCCAGTCATTGAACTGCAGGACATTTTAATGGTAGCCGTCTGTTGCAGTGAAACTGTGTTGGTTTGGTTTCTGAAGCCTAACCCATTCCTTTGGTGTCCGTAACATCATTTTTTCTTCCACTGCCATCAAGCTAACTGGCCTATAGCTACCTGAACTGGGGGGTAACAAGTTGTTTTCCAGTTGTCTGATGCTTCCCTGCTGGCCAGGGATGTGCAAGATTTGAGTTGTTCTGCCTGTATCTTTAATAGTTTGGATGCTGTGACTAAGTTTGCATCTGGATTGTATTTTTTTCTTCATCTTTGCTGTAAGCTAACCAGGTCCTTCTTTTAACCTTGCTCTCCATGTTGTCCATTGGTAGCCTGCACTTAGAGGAATTCTCAAAATGAAACCTTTCATCTGTTTAATATAGGGTTTAATATCTTGTTGAGTACAGTAAAATCCATTTTCTCAACCTGTCTTTTCTATCAGTTTCATTAGGTTGGCATCTCCTGTGTTGCCTCTTGAATGCACCTGAATATTTTTTCCCTTCCTGCTTTACCCTTCAGGCTTGTTCTGTCTGCAGTCCAGGTTTTGCCTTCCTCACATTTCTAGTTGCTTGCCTACTTGAACCCCCCTCCCATGACTTCTATCGATTTTGAAATTTCTCTCTCTTAATGTTGTGTGCATTGTGATCTTCTTGCTCATCGCTCTGGTCTCATCATTTAACATTTCTTTTGGACAAATGCTAAACGTATTTCTCAAGGTGCTGTCTCTGAAACGTAGCCAAAGGTTGGTTGTTGTCTTTCTCTCCATTGCCCTAGTTTCTGCTGCATCTTCACTCCCAAGCTTCATTTGTAGTTCACCTTTCAATAGTCCCACATACTTGCATTTTACCTAGGGTCTTCCCTACTGTACCTAAGGTGATCAACACAGTTGCAGAGTTACTTTTGGCTGGTGGAGATCTCACTTTCACATTGTGAACTTCAACTTCAACTATCCTGAGAAGGTGTAACTGTAGATAAATTTAATGTTTGGTGCCTTTATACACCAGCTTCATTCTTTCTGCTGAGATCTTTATCTAGATCCTTTCTTCCTAGTCCTGATACAGAACTTGCCAAGTGTGTATTTGAGAAACTGAAAATCACTCCTCCTTTTTCTTATCTTTGCTCCTGAGCCAAACAGAATGTTTCCAGTAATCAGTTTCCCCACACTCTTCCTTCTCTTTGACTTCCAGTGTACTTTGCTGCCTTAAACAATGCTTTCTGACCTGCTTCCCTCTCCCTTCTTTGTAAGTCTTCCTGCATAAACCACAGTTCCTCCCCCACCTCCTTTACCTTTTTCCATAAATGACAACACAGTAACCTGGAACAGTCATATTCAGTCTCTCTAGTTTTTCATTTCTCTGATACTGGAAGTGTCCACCTGTCAAATTCAGGATGAGAAGTTTTTTTTTTCCCTCTGGTTTCTGGCGCTGCATGGTATCACCTTCCAACCAATTTTTGCCCTTTTCCCTTTCTTTCCATTCACCCTTTTTTTACTGTCCTGTCAATTCCCTTCAAATTTACCCTGTCTACCTGTATGTACTTTATCTAATGCATCCCCCCACATGCACACACTGCTTCCATCTGATGTTCTTCGTGTTTCACCGTTGCACTCATCACACTTGGGTTATCTGCCTGCAGGTAGCCCTCAGTCAGCCCGAATACCAGAGTTTTGGAATTTCTGCGTCTGATGCTGTCGCCTCTTTCTTGATGTCAGGGATGTAAAACATACAGTCGACGCCATTACATCAGCTTTTCTTGCTATGTGAGAGCCCGAAGCAGTTAGCAAGTGCCGGTGGGCCGCTACCTGCAATTTTCATTTTTCGAGGTTTCAAACCTAAAGTCTTTTAAAGCTAAGTACCCCGTTGGGGATCCTCTTTTTCTTGCTCTAACCGATGTCAGAAAAAGTTAACAATCGTCTTGCCTGTGGAAAGCAAATACCTCACGCAGATTTTCATTCTAACTGCGTCACCTGTTTAGGCCCAGACCACGATGTTCCTCGCTGTTGGTTTTGTGCCTTGTTCAATACCCAAACTTTTCTTTGTTGGGCTATCTTTGTCGCTAAATTCTTTTGCTGCTCTTCTCCGTATTCCGAAATGGCTTCGTTAAGCCCATCCTACTATTGATCTTCCGAAAAAACGTAAGGATAAAGGCAAAGACAGACCACATAGGTCCAAAACTGACTACGATGCTTCTGTTAAGCTAGTCGCCAGTATGCCGGTACTCAGTAAGGCGCTTTCGCAGCCCCTAATACCAGTTTCTACAGATTTGCAGGCTTCTACTGAGACCCATTCGGAGTCTGGTATGCTGCGAGAGATGCTTCTTCAACTATGGAACCAGCGGATGTCTCTACTTTGAATGGGTCCGGAGCCACTGTACAGGCACCGGCTTCTGAGGGTGTATTCAGGCCTTCTGATGTTTGTATTAAACTGACTACTTTGGTTTTGACTAAAACTACCAAATTTCTCAGGCCCAGAGTTCGCACTACACCTAGGCAGCTGACTACCAAAGTGCATTCTCAAGCTCCCATGCGTCAGAAATAAATGCTTAGAATGTCTGAAGACCTTATTACTTTAATTAGGGGTAGCCAGCCTTCCCCCTCTAAAAGACAAAGCATTGATTTTCCTTCTGATTCTACAGACCATGAGTCCAATGACTCTGACCTCCTCTTGATTACCAGAACATACCCTTTTCTACCTGTGAGGATTCAGATGCAGAGAATTCCATTCCCTCTGCCTCTCCTCCAGAGGACTTTTCTGTCTGTGAAACATTGCATACCTTAAGAGAACATTTCCGCTGGGAATGCCAGGACTACCTTCAGTCAAAAAAGAGACTCTGGGAATTTTTGGACTTGCCTCAGCACAGGCCTCTAGCTATACCCTCTGTCCTGGGTAGTGTAGATGATGTTTTCATGGAATCAAGTCTTATCCCTGATACTTTATCTCCAGCTCCTAGAAAGCATGACCGGTACTACAGAGTACCTGACTCTCACAAATTTTTCTTTAAAATCCTACTGCGGATCCAGAGACCATTTCCCAGGGATCTAAAGGTATTAAGGCTACTACAGCCAAAAACCCTACACCTTCAGACAGGGATTCTAGGGCTTTAGACAGATTGGGAAAGAAGGTATATACCTCTGCAACTATTGCCATCAGGGCTTTAAATTGTCAGTTTCACATGTTGAAGTACCAGCAGCATATTATGGAACTAATTAAACAAAAATGTTTTTGATTCCTGATTGTGCAGAAATTAAAGATTTACAAGAGTTAATGCATTCTGCTAACCAAGTTGGTAAACATACCTTGCAGTGTGGTTTTGATGCCTTTGAAGCATCTTGCAGGGCTGCTGTCACTGGGTCTGTTCTGAGAAGATATGCTTGGCTGAAGGAAAAAAGCTTGTCAGACCAAGTCAAAGCCAAATTAGTAGATGCTCCATTAAATCAAGAATGCTTGTTTGGCACAAAAGCAGAAGTTGTTCTTAAAAAGGTGGAGGAAAAAGCTAAATCTATGCAAACTGTTAAATATTTCTTACAGGTACAGCCACCTAGATTCAGTTGGCATCGGCCTTCGAAGAACTGGTCCTTTCCAGTCCCCCTCATAGGCCTTCTCAGTCCAAACCCAGGGGCAACAGACCACAAAGATTACAGTCTCAGGATATGCACAGATATAAACAATGGAGTGCTCCCACCTCAAAAACAGGGAGTGGTAAGTCACCCTCTTATGGAAAAAGTTCACAATGACTTCTCCTGCATCCTTCCCAGCCATGCCCAAGGAGGAAAACTCACCCTGCATGCAAAAAAGTGAGCATACATTACCCAGGATGGTTGGGTCTTAAACATTGTATCCCAGGGATACAGATTCTACTTCCATTCACTGCCAACCCCAAGCAGATTGCCATACCTTCCCCAAAACCAGGGGGCAGAGGCCCAAAAGCAAGTACTTTCTCTTCCCAGCATCAGGGCTATTCAACCTGTTCCAATAGAGCAAAGGAGACAGGGTTTCTACTCCAGACTGTTTCTGGTGCCCAGAAAAGAAAACTCTTGGTGCCCTATCCTGGATCTGTCAGTTTTCAACACCTTCCTGGTGGTACCAAAGTTCAAAATGCTTACACTCCTAACAGCTGCTGCCTAGGCTAGTCAAGGAATCCCGGCTGGTCACCCTAGACTTAAAAGAAGCTTTCCTGCACATCCCTATAAGGGAATCTTGCAGGAAATATCTACGTTTCAGGGTAGGCTCTATGCACCATCAGATCTCTGCATTTCCCTTTGGGCTTATCTACTGTGCCCAGGGTATTCACAAAGTGCCTGGCTCCAGCCATTGCATACTGCAGGCAGAGAAAGATTCACATTGATCCATACGTGGACGATTGCCTGATTCAGGCGGACAGTCAGGAATTGCCACTTCAGCACATGACATTTCTAAATAGACTCTTAACTTCTCTGGGGTATACCATCAGCGAAAAGAAATCACATCTGGTACCCAGCCAAGAAATTGTATTCCTGGAAGCAAGCTTGAACACAACTTCCCAGATGGCATCCTCTCTCCAGAAAAGCAGGTGTATTTGACAACTTACTTCAAACTACTGGCCACCCAAACCCAGGTATCTGAAAGAAAAATACTGCAAGCCCTAGGGTTCATGGCCTCGTGTATTCTCCTAATTCCATATCCAAGACTGCATATGAGGAAACTTCAATGGTACTTTAAAAGTCTCTGGTGTCAACATTCCCAGGTCCTGGAAACAGCGATTCCGATCATTCATTGCCTGTCAGACTTCTGGCCTGCAACCACAACAGGGGACTCCCTTTCACTCAACCCCTGACACCCAAACCCTGACAACAGACGCATCAGACTATGCATGGGGGGCTCACATGGCAGGCAAATGCATTCAAGGCAAATGGAGCCCAGGAGAAATGCACCTATATATCAATCAAAAAGAAATATTAGCTGTACAGAATGCTCTGACGGCCTTCAAATACCTTGTCCTTTCAGGACAACTCTTGATAAAGACAGACAACACCACAGTCATGTGGTACATAAACAAGCAGGGCGGAACTCATTCCTACCCACTCTGCAGGTTAGCCTTTGCTCTGGCTCTGTAGAACACAGCCTTGAGCAACCAAGTGCACCTGCAAGCTCAATTCCTGCCAGGCAAACAGAATTCACTGGCAGATAACTTGAGCAGAAATCTAATGGACCTGCATGAGTGGAAACTGGAATCCAATTCATTCAAGCTTCTAATCCACAGGTGGGGGACACCACAGGTGGACATCTTTGCTTCCCCCCAGAACCATCAATTGAGCAAATGTTGCACCAGAACTCCCCACAGCCTAGCATAGAATGTGGATGCCTTATCCTTTACATGGGAAAACCTCTCAATCTGTGCCTTTCCGACTCTGCCCCTCCTCTCAAAAGAACTACTCAAGATCAAGCAGGAGAGGCCAAGGAGAATCCTGATTGCACCAGACTGGCCACGCCAGCATTGGTACCCACTTTTACGCAGTCTGAAAACAGTACCACCCTGGCATCTGCATCAGACCTTTTCTCTGCTGTCCCAGCAGGAGGGACAGATTTTGCATCCTCTGGTGCAAACCCTGAACCTAGCAGCCTGACTTATTCCCTGAATACATCACCAGCAATCCTCGGCAAGTAGATGCTGAATGTCATCCTCGAGGCCAGGAGGCCTAGTACTAGGAAATCCTATTCAGAAAAGTGGAAAAGATACTGTTCTTGGAGTCAGTCTTAGGGTAAGGACACAGCCGTGCTCACCTTACGTCAAATCCTAGATTATCTAGCAGAGCTCCTCCACAAAGGCCTGTCCTTCTCTTCCATTAAAATTCATGCCTCTGCCATCTCAGCTCATTACAATACAGAGCCACCCCTCTTTTCTCACCCTCTGGTCAAACAGTTTCTGAGAGGAGCTAACAATCTAAGACCCCTGAGGAGAGTTCCAACTGCATGGGACTTGAGCTTTGTATTAGAAAATGTCATGCTTCCCCCTTTTGAGCCTGCTGCTACAGCAGAGTTAAAATTCCTCTCTTGGAAAACAGCCCTACTTCTAGCCATCAGTTTAGCAAGAAGAATGTCTGAGTTACAGGCCCTTATGGCTGTGGAACCCTTTATTATCTTCCATGCGGACAGGGTTTCCCTCAGGACTAACCTATCATTTCTGCCCAAGGTGGTATCCAGTGTGGCTTTAAACTAATCCATCCATTTACCAACCTTTTTTCCTAATCCTCAGAATAAAGGGGAAAGGATCCTGCACTCCTTGGATGAGCACAGGCAGCTTAGGTTCTACCTTGACAGGACTAAACCGTTCAGAAAGTCTGACCAGCTGCTAGTCAGCTTTGCTACAGGGGCAGAGGGCAAGGCCATATCGAAGCAAACCATCTCCAAATGGATAGCACACTGCATCCATTTCTGCCACAAGTACCATGGGAAACCTACACCACTGGGGATCAGAACTCCTTCCACTAGGGCTACCTCAACGTCTACAGCATTTCTCAGGGGAGTCCCTACCAGGGACATCCTGGGAGCTGCAACCTGGAGTTCAGTACACACCTTCACCAAGCATTACCACTTACCTATCTTTTCTAAATCCAGAGCTGGATTTGCTACAGCAGTCTTATAAGGCCTGTTAGTCAGCCCTAATACTTCGACTGCCTGCACCCTTCCTCAGCTTTGGGAATCAACCAAAGTGTGATGACTGCAACATTGAAACACGAAGAACATAGTACAGTTGTGATTACTTACCGTAAATGTAAATGTTCAAGTGTATTCACTGTTGCAGTCCTGGTTACCCTCCCTCCAGCCCCCTGACTTTTCTATACTTTCTACCTATCCTCTTTTTTTTTGGCCATATCTTATGGCAATGTTATTTACTTTTTACTGGTGGTGAACCACACCATGTAATTGCTTCATATTTTG